>NC_081429.1:24615970-24819679 GCF_949786415.1 Peromyscus eremicus | reverse complement strand
GTGATTTAAATGAGGTGTTTCCCATAGTCTCAGGTATTTGGATACTTATAGCCTTCAGTATGTCATTGGGGGTGGGCTTTGAGGATTCAAACACTAAAGCCAGTATGCTCTCTGTTTCCTGCTTATGTTAAAATGTGAGCTCTCAGCTTGCTGTTCCAAATATTCTGCCTGCTGCCACCCTTCCCTACTGTTACATTGATAATTTTTTTATCCTTCTGTAACCATAAGACCAAGTGAACCCTTTCCTCTACCAATTGTCTTGGGCATGGTGTTTTTATCACAACAATAGAAAAGTAACTAATACAGGTATTTTCATCTTACATTGTATTGCAATATTATATTAATTAATATTAATTTCCACATATATTTTAGATATGGATAAACTATATTCTCTATGAAGTTTATTTCAGGAAGATAAAAGGTTAAGCTACAAAATATTTGCATTGAGGAGGCCTTGTCTAACGTGATTGGGAACCACTTCCTAAATGTAATCTTCTCTTCTAGTAGAGATGATGCATCCCCAGGAAAGGTCACATGACAAAGTCAGACACAGAAAGAAAAACACTGGACAGTCTACTTCACATGTAAAGCTTAAAATCTGAGTAATATATTGTGATGCTAGTATTGTCAGTTGGACAAGATCCTCGATGACTAACAAGACAAGTAACTAAGCACATCTGTGAGGGATTATCTTAAATTAAGTGAGGTGGGAACAAATCCACCTAAACACAGGCAGCATCGCTCTATGGACTGCAGTTCAGGACCACAGAATAAGGAGAAAGTGAGCTGAGTACTAGCCTCATCTACCTCTGGTCTGACTGTGAACCCAAAGTGGCCAGCCAGCTCACATGACTGCTATGCCTTCTTCTCTGTGGTGGACTGTGCATTAGGACTGTAAGCCAAAATAAACCTTTCCTTTAGGACGTTCTCATTAGGCATTCAGTCACAGTGAAGTCAAAATTGACTAATACTGAAAGCTGGTGCTAAGAGGTGGGGCCATTGTTGTCATAAACATGATCATGTTGTTCTTAGGCCTTTGAAACTTTGGTTTGGAAGAATATGTTAACTTGGGCCACAAGGGCCCTAGAATGCTGTAAGCAGAGTAAAATAGACCACGCCAGTGGGGGTTTTGAAAGTCAGAATGCCAAAAGAAGTACAAACAATAGAAGCCTGGCTCAGGAGGTTTCTGAAGGAAGCAAAGATGTTATAAGATTTGTGCTAGAGGTCATTATGGTTATATCTTAGCAAAGGATCTGCCTGCATTCTTTCCATTCCCTGAGAACTTGTATGAGGCTGAAATAAAAAGTATTGTGGTATTTGCTCCACCATGACCAGGGGTTATAGGGACTGAAGGAGGCAGTGCTTCCTGTGATTGTACCTGACCTCTTAAAAGCAGAGAGAAAAGGGTCACATGCCCCTTCTCCCTGCACCTGCCTGCGAGGTGGATTTGCTCCCAGTCAGATCATAGGATGACTTCAGCTGTCTACTCTGTTCTATATTCATGGGTGTATTTCCTCAATTTATATCTTAATAAATCCCTATTACCCATTAAATAGACTCAAGTGGATTGATCTTAATAAAAATGTAGTGAACTAATTTGCTTGGTAGAGGAAATTTTAAGATACCATAGAATTCAGCAGTGGCGTGATGATGATGCACTTTGTATTCAGAGCTACAGTGTGGGAGCAGAAAGATGAAAGGTGTGAAGTTTGGCAATGAAAGGAATGTGAGCAAATTTAAAGCTGCAGACAACAGGAGGGAGGGACAAGTCCCCATCCACAGGAAGTCCCACCTATCAAAATCCAAATTCACTTGAGAAGAGAGAGTCTAAACTGAGAATGCCACTGAAGGAATTCGTAGCTCAAAAACAATAGCCCAAGAAAGTGTCCCCAGGGTTTCCCAGCCTAGACGTCGTCATGTGAAAGCCAATGCAACTCTGATGAAAGAGGCGGGGCTGCGTGTCAGGTGGTTAGCAGAGCTTGGCAGTGTCATCCACACAGTACTGACTTCGCAGGCATAAAATATGCAAGACTGAATGGGTTGTGGACCTCTCCCCCATGCTTTCAAAGAGTAACGGAAGCCAGGCAATGTATAGTAGGGTAAGAATCTGGGGTGGAATAAGACTCCACTCTTTGAAGCTGTGAAGATGAAGCCCATGTTGCAATGGAGACTCTAGGATATTGAGTTGCTAGGACCACAGGAAGTCCATCAAGGAAACAAGCTTTAGAGTTGGCTCAAGAGAGAGGGGCTGTCTATGCGGCTCATAGAAAAGCTGAACGGATGGGGCTACAAGCCCTTTGGAGCCCACATGATTCTATCATGAGACCCTGACACTGGTCACAGAGCTGCAGGAGTTGAGGCTTGCTTGCTGGGTTAGGGTCTCGCTTTCATCCGATGACTCCTTGTGCCCCCATTATTTCCTTTTCAAGTGGGAATGCTTTCCCTGTGCCACTGTTTTTTGGAAGCATGTAACTTGCTTTTCAAATTTTTTTTATTTTAGAAAAACTCAGTTAAGAGACTCCACTGTAGCCCAGCAGTGGTGGCACACGCCTTTAATCCCAACACCCGGGAGGCAGAGGCAGGTGGATCTCCGTGAGTTCAAGGCCAGCCTGCTCTACAGAGTGAGTTCCAGGACAGGCTCCAAGTTTACATAGAGAAACCTTGTCTTGGAAAACAAATAAACAAACAAACAAAAAAAACCCCAAGAGACTCCATTGAGGAGCTGGAGAGATGACTCAGTTGTTAAGAGTACTTGTTCTTGCAGAGGACCCAGGTTTAGTTTCCAGCACCAAGATGGTGGCTCATAACTACCTGTTACTCCAGTTCCAAGGAATCCATCACCCTCTTTTGAACTCCATGGGCACCAGGCACCCATGTTATGCACATACATACATTCAGACAGGACATTCATACACATAAAATAAAAGGAATAAATCCTAGAGAGAGATTGCTTTGAGTCTCAGATAAAAATTGGACTCTGGACTCCACTCCACCTTTTACTGAAAGTAGATTCTTTCTCCTACACTATGAGAAGAAGCCATGCCTGTATGTTTCCTGGATGGACTTCCTGTGGTCCTTGCAACTACAATATCCTGATTAGTTTCCCCTCCCTCTACTCCTCCCAGTTCCTCTCCACCTCCCATCCAATCTGGATCCACTCCCTTTCTGTCTCTCATTAGAAAAGAATTGGCTTCTAAGAGAGAGCAAAACATAACAGAATAAAATATAATGAGATAAATCAAAGATTGAAGTTGGACAAGGCAAATCAACAGAAGGAGAACATCTCCAAGAGAAGGCATAAGAATCAGAGATCCACTCATTCACACATTCAGGAGTCCCATAAAAGTTTTAAACTGAAAGCTATAATATGTATGCAGAAGACCTGATGTAGACCTGTGTAGACCCTGTGCTTGCTGCTTCTGTCTCTGTGAGTTCATATGAGCTTTGCTTAGTTGATTCAGAGGACCTTGTTCTCTTGGTATCCTCCATTCCCTCTGGCTCTTATATTCTTTCTGCCTGCTCTTCTGCAGGGTTCTTTGAGCTCAGAGGGAAGAGATTTGATGGAGACATCCCATTCAGAGCTGTGTGTTTCATGGTCTCTGTCCCTCTTCGTAATGTTTGGCTATGCATCTCTATATCTGTTCCCATCTACTGCAGGATGCTTCTCTGATGATTGCTGAATAAGGCACTAATCTGTGAGTATAGCAGAATATCATTAGAAGTTATTTTATCATTACTTTTATTTTAAGACCAGTTTTACTCTGGGTCTCTGGGCTATCTAGTCTCTGATTCTTCATCACCCAGTGTTGGGTATGAGTTATATCTCATGGACTAGGCCTTAAGTCAAATCAGACATTGGTTGGTTACTCCCACAAGTTCTGTGCCACTATTGCCTTAGCATATTTTACAGGCAGGAAAGCATTGTAGATCAAAGTTTTTGAGGCTGTGTTTGCATTAACATTTCTCTTTTGGTAGGTTTCAGAGTACCTTCCCATGCCAAAGACCCGAGAAGATAGGCATGAAGGTTTTATGTAGGCACCAACTCAACCTCTCTATGTTCAATGAGTTGTATGGGTTTTATCTTCAGCAATGGGGCTTTGCTGTCAGTCTGTGGAGAGCAACCTATTGTCATGGCAACATCCTGGGTTATTTGATGATTTCCATGGGACCCCTTTGGCCAACAACTCAATTGGCTATAACCCAGGCTGGGTACTAGAAGCTTTGTTTGGTGACAAGAAATGGCCAGTTGGGACTCTGTCTCCCTCATTATTTTAAGACTTCACTGGGATCATCTTCACATATTTTAGAAAGTTTCCACTGCACTAGGTTTCCATATCATCCCTCCAATGCCCCTCAATTCTAGCTGCCTCTCCCCACATTCCATCCCTCAACCCCTTTGCCCCTCCCACCCACCCACCCACCCCCAGTCCCTCTCCCTGAGCACTCTCTAGTCCATGCATAAAATCTATTCTATTCCCCCCTCCTGGGGAGATCCATGTGTCTCCTCAGTCCCTTCTTTTGTACCTAACCTTTCTATGTCTACAGTTTGTAGCTTGGTTATCATTTATTTAACAGCTAATATCCACAGAGAAATGGGACTTAGGACTTTTAAATAATGTTGGAAACATAAAAGACTATGGAAGGGTTTGACATTTAACAGAATGCATTTTGCATTATGAGATGGTGTAGAGATAAAGGGTGGAAAGTCAGTCCTGGCTTAAAAGGGAAATGTTTGGGGTGTCAAGTTGACAAGAGTTAGATTTGGGATGACTAGTATTATCAACTTGAGAGGCTCTAGATGACCAAAGGGATGAGTTTCTGGGAACGTCTGTGAGAGATTATGCACATCAAATTAATTGAGGTGTGAAGACTCACACTAAGTGTAGACAGCACAATCCCATGAGCAGAGGCCCTGGGCAGAAGAGAGACACCATGAGGCAAATGCTGTGATACACCTCTCTCTGCTTCCAATTGTAGGTGTGCAGTGTCCATCAGCTCATGTTCCTATTGCTCTGCCTTTTCTTCCCTGCATGGTAGAATCTACCTCCACATTGTCAGCCAGAATAAACTCTTATTCCCTGAGCTGTTCTGTCAGGCATTTGTCAGAGGAGGGAGTAGATGAAGGAAAGTCTAACCTGATCAGGGAAAGCTATATGCATGTGTGAAAATATCGCCCTGAATTCCACTAATGTATGTAATTAGTATATATTAATAAAAAATAAAGTTTACTTTTAAAAAAGAATAGAGAATGCTGTGCGAATAATTTTATATAGGTTACATGCTATGATGTGTTTGGTGATACTGAGTTAAATATATTATTAAAATTAATTTTGTGATTTTAACATTTTAGTGTGTTTTCTGGGTTTTACTTATGTGAATATGGGTCACATTATATTTCTATTGGCTAGAGCTCACACATTCCTCTCATTCCATCTCATTCCTGTGGTTTGGTCTTTCTTCTGCAAACATAAAGCTATAAGAACTTGAAATGTTGAATGGCCTCCTCCTGCACTGGCCATTCAGTCCTCTGGTAGCAACATGAGAGAATATGGAGAGTGCGTGTTGAAGGTCAGCAGGCATTTCTGCACATCTTGTCCTGTTTGAGTGGCTCAAAGTATGGGAACCATGTGGTCTTCACCATTTATAGCCATTACTCCTATCCCACAGGTCTCACACAACTGCTGCTACATAAGTGCAGCAGGTACCATCTGGAACAGAGCCGTGTTTGAATATATGTGTAAGAGAAAACCAACATATTTAATATGTTGCCCAAATATAGTGTTCCTATTTACTGATTGGCGAAAAAGAAAACAGTAGATTGGTAGGTCTGACAAAACCCAATCAAGTCGTATCAGCACATCATACATGTAAAACATTAGAAACAGTTTAAACTCATCTGAGGTGGTGAAGTAAGGTCGGACACTTCTCCAAATTAACCGTCCTCATAATCAAGGCCCCAACTTATGCGTTGTGATTCAATTTAGAGGAGGGGGAAAGCAGAAAGAAATGGAATTCACTGTGGTTGCATAGAGATAAGTAGCAGTAATTTTACCTCATACCCGTCAAATGACCCAAATGTCCAAAAAAAAAAAAGGGGAAAAAAAAAAACCTTAGAGACTATTTGTGTGACTGTTACAGTGACATTGAAGACCCATTAAGAAAAGCTATTTCCTTCTAGACAAAACAAATGTTTGAGTCTGGTTGTCAAAAAAACAGCACACTCTGCTCATCTAAAATATAAATATAATTTCCCATGTTTTCATTATTTCCTGCATAGCCCAGATGTAATTTTATCTCCATTGTTTCTGTGTCAAACCCTATCAACTCAGATTCAGATGGATTGGCTTTGGGTTTTACCAAGAAACACTAGGTTATGTGTCTCCATAGGAAAATGTTTGTGGGAATATACATATATTAGAAGAACAAAGTGAGGAGAGAGAGCAAGAGAAAGAGAAAGATTGCTTACTGTGCAAGCATCCGAGTATAGACCCATCACACCCACCAAAGACCTGCGCACAGATGTGCACACCCATAACCCTAGTACTGAGAGGAATGTAGGCGGATCAATAGAGCTAGGCTGACCAAAAAACAACTTCTGTTCCAAATGCTTGAGAAATTTTGGGATGTCTTCATATTATTGAGATCATAAAATCAAAGAATATGTGCTATATGATTGCACTTGTTTTAAATTTTTAACACATGGTTTATGACCCTCAGCATGGCATGCCTTGGTTCTGTGTGTGATTGAGAAGTAAGAATTCTGTCAGTTTGGGATAGAATCCTCCAAAAATGCCAATTAGGTGTGGATTTTGAGTACTGTTCACATCATCGACTTTGCCTGTTTTGTGTCTACTTGTCCTTAATTGTATATTTGCCTTTCTTTCCAATTTTTTTTCTTTTTTTGGTTTTTTGAGACAGGGTTACTCAGTGTTTCTCTTTGCGCCTTTCCTGGGACTCACTTGGTAGCCCAGGCTGGCCTCAAACTCACAGAGATCCGCCTGGCTCTGCCTCCCGAGAGCTGGGATTAAAGGCGTGCGCCACCACCGCCCGGCTCTTTCCAATTTTTTTCCATTCTCTCTGGTGTCCCCCTCTAGCCTCTGCATACATGCATGACTACATGCAATAAAAAATTACCCAAAAATTACCATATTGGATTCAAACTGGAGATGTGATTATATGCTATTTAGAAGAGATCAAGTTTTAAACTCATAGTCATAGATAAAGAGTAAAAGGGAGTGGGGGAAGAAAGCCAAGTGACTGGTCATTGTCAGAAGAAATGGATTTCAAGAGGAAAATTGCTGCAGGGGATGAAAGGGGCATTACAGAAGTCATAACATGAATTAGAAAATATTTTGAATGAAAGGAAAAATAAAACCATACCACATGTAGAAATATAACTGAAGCATTGCTTAGAGGAAAATTTACAGCAATAAATTTTGCATTAAGAGAGAATAGCAAATCATCTGATTCTCTACTTTGAGAAGATAAATAAAGTTAGGAGAGAATGACACCCAAAGCAATTGGAAGGAAGGAAAGAATAAGTATGGGAACATAACTTAAATCAGTAAAATTCACACACACACACACACACACACACACACACACACACACACACACATGCACGCATGCTCGTGCACACATACCACCACCACAACCACCACCACCACCACCACCATCACCACTACCACCACCATCACCACCACCAACAACAACAACAATAGCAAAATAACATGGATCAACAAACGTTGGTCATTGATATCAATAACAATGGTCTCAATTCCCCAATTAAAAAATAACAACACAGATTAACAGAATGGATTAAAACACAGGATCCATCCTTCTGCTGCATCCAAAAACCATACTTCAACATCAAGGATAGACATCACCTCAGGGTAAAAGATTGGAAAAAGATATTCAAAGCAAATGGACCTAAGAAGGAAACTTATATAGCAATTTTAAAATATAACAAAAATAGACTTAAAACCAAAACTAGTCAAAAGAGATGGGGAAGAACACTACATACTCATCAAAGGAAAAATCCACCAAGATGACATTTCAGTTCTTAATATCTATACCCCAAAACACAAGGGCACCCAAGTGTATGAAAGAAATACTATTACAGCTTAAATCACGTGTTGATCATCACACACTGCTGGTGGGAGACTTCAGTAACCTACTCTCACCAATGGACAAAAACTAAACAGAGAAATGCTGGAGCTAACTGATGTCATAAATCAAGTGAATTCAACAGATATTTACAGAACATTTCACCCGAACAAAAAAGGATATATCTTCTCAGCATCTCACAGAACTTTCTCCAAATTTGATCATGTCTTTGGACACAAAGCAAGTTTAGATACAAGAAAATTGAAATAACTTCCTGAATTCTATCAGACCATCACAGATAAAAGCTTGCCAGGTGGTGGTGGCACAGTCCTTTAATCCCAGCACTTGGGAGGCAGAGGCAGGCAGATCTCTGTGAGTTCCAGGACAGCTAGGGCTACACAGTGAAATCTTGCCTTGACTCCCCTCTCCAAAAGCTGTATATCAACAGCAACAAAAAGAACACAAACCTTACAAATTCATGGAAACTGAACAACTCTCTACTGAATGAAAAATGGGTCAAGACAGAAATAAGGAAAGAAGAAAAGACCTTCTAGAACGGAATGAAAATGAATACACGGCATACCCAAACTTATGGGACACAATGAAAGTGGTGCTAAGGGGAAAGTTCATTGCACTAAATGCCTACATAAAAAAAAAATGGAGCAATCTCATACTAGCAACTTAACAGCACACCTGAAATGTCTAACACAAAAAGAATAAGCATACCCAAGAGGAGTAGGCAGCAAGAAATAATCAAATTGAGGGCTGAAATTAATAAAATAGAACAAAAAGAACAATACAAAAAATCAATGAAACAAAGAGTTGGTTCTTTGAGAAAATCAACAAGATAGACAAGCCTTTATCCAAACTAACTAAAAGGCAGAGAAAGAATATCCAAAGCAACAAAAAGTGGGACTTAACAAGACACCAAAGAAATCCAGAAATCATAAGGACATGTGTTAAAAACCAGTATTCCACCGAATTGGAAAATCTAAAAGAAATGGATAATTTTCTCAATAGGTATCACTTTCCAAAGTTAAATTGAGATCAACTAAACAATTTAAATAGACCTATAACTCCCAATGAAATATAAACAGTCATTAAAAGTCTCCCTATAGCTGGGTGGTGGTAGCACATGCCTTTAACCCAAGCACTTGGTAGCAGAGGCAGGCATATCTCTGTGAGTTCAAGGCCAGCTTTTTGTACAGAGTGAGTTCCAGGACAGCCAGGGCTACACAGAGAAATCCTGTTTCAAAAAACCAAAACCAAAACCAAACTAACAAACAAAAACCTGTTCTGAGTTGAGATTTCATCTTACACATGTCAGAATGGCTAATATCAATAACACAAGTGACAGCTCATGTTGGCGAGGATGTGGAATGAAAGAAACACTCCTCTATTGCTGGGAGTGCAAGCTTGCATAGCCACTTTGGAAATCAACATGGCGGGTCCTCAGAATCTACCTACCTCAAGACCCAGCTATACCACTCTTGGGCATGTACTCAAAGGATGCTCCATTCAAATACTAGGATGCTTGTTCAACTATGTTCATTGTGACTTTATTCATAATAGTCAGAAACTCAAAACAACCTAGATGTCCCTCAACCTAAGAATAAAAGGAAATGTGGTACATTTATACAATGGAATATCACTTAGCTGTTTTAAAAAAAATGACATCATGAAATTTGCAGGCAAATGGATGGAACTAGAAAAAAAAAAAAAAACCTATCCTGAGTGAGGTAACCTAGAACCAGAAGGACAAATATGCTATGTATTTACTTGTAAGTAGATATTAGCCATTATATAAATGAAAACCAAGCTACAATCTGTAGACCTAAGAGGGATAGGTAAAGAAGAGTGCTCTAGAGGGACACATGGATCTACCCAGGAAGGGAAAATAGAAAAGATTTTGCAGGTGGAGTGGGGGCAGGTGGGGATGGGAGTGGGAGGAATCAAATGAGGGGGAAGATGGGATGGAAGGAGAGAGTGCAGGAAGAGATGGCTGGAATTGGGGCCATTTGGGGGACATTGTGTAAACCTCATGCAATGGAAACTTTCTGGAATATGTGAGGGTGGTTTTAGGGAGGACTCCTAGTAATGAGGGATATGGAGTCTGAACTGACCATCTCTTGTAGCCAGGCAAGTCGGTGGGATTAGGTTGAATTTGGTTGAGTTCTTGGCCAAGAGGGATCCACGGAGGTCCCCAAACAACCCAGGCTGATGCTAGGACAGAGGGTTGCTCTCTGCAAACTGACAGTGGGACTTCATTGCCAAGGATAATATCCATCCAGCTCATTGAACATAGAGAGGTCATGCCCACATGGAGACTTCACTCCAATATTCTAGTTTTTTGGTGTGAGAAGGTACTCTGCAGGACACCAACCCAGCCACAAAACCTTTGACCTACAATCTGTCCTGCCTGCAAGATGTGCTGAGGAAATGGTGGTACAAAACTTGTGGGAGTGGTCAACCAATGTCTTGCTTAACTTGAGGCTTGTTCCACGAGAGGCAGCCCATGCCTGACACTGCTTAGATGGCCAGGAACCAGAGACTGGATAGTCTAGAGACCTAGGGTAGAACCAAACATGATTGGTCTTAAAAAAATATTAAGGAAATGATTCCTAATGATATTCTGCTATACTCATAAATCAGTGTCTTGTCCCATAATCATCAGAGAGGCTTCCTCTGGCAGCAGAGGAAAATAGATGCAGAGACCCACAGCTAGACACTATGTAGAGAGAGTTTAAATTGGAGGTCTCCACTAAGTCCCTCCCCTCAGTGTTCAGGGAACCTCACAAAAGATGGACAGGAAAGATTGTAAGAGTAAAAGGGGATGGAGGATACTAGGAGAACATGATCCTCTGAATCAAGTAAGCAAGGCCCACATGGGCTCACAGAGGGAGCAAGAGTGGGACCTTCAGTGGTCTTCACCATGTCTTCTGTGTACATGTGGTAGCTGTTAGCTTTGTTATGGTGATATTTTATTTGTACTGAAATGTGATTTTATTTGTATGTTAATAAATAAAGTTGCCTGGGGGTCAGAGATAATAGCAAGCCATAGCAGAAGCCGGGCGGTGGTGGTGCACGCCTTTAATCCCAGCACTTAGGAGGCACAGCTATGTGGATCTTTGTGTGTTCAAGGATACAGACAGCATGGAGACACACGCCTTTAATCTCAATACCAACCATAGAAGACCTGGAGGTCTGTATAGACAGGCATGACGAGGAGGTCATGTGGTTGGGTTTACAACCAATGAGAAGGCAGAACAGAAAGTCAATAAAAAGACAGATACACAGGAAGTAGCTCTTTTTCTGAGGGGAAGGATGGCAGCGGCAGTGAAGGGTAAGAAAGGGTTTTTAGCTCTTAGCTATTGCTCTGACCTCTTGGGCTTTCAACTCTGCATTTGGCACTGTGTTTCTATTTTAATAAGATGGTTACATCTACACTTTGTGGTTTTGTAGGATTCCTAACAGTGGGATTGGGTGTATCTCTGACTCTTTTGCCTACTCTTGGGACTCTTTTCTTCCTGTTGGTTTACCTTGTCCAGTCTCAAGGGAGGCCTGCTCTTTTCTGAAGGGAGATGGAGGGAAAGTAGATCTTAGAGGGAGAGGAGGGGTGGGGGGAGGGGTGGGGGAGGCAGAATCTAGGAAGTGTGGAGGGAGGGAAAACTGTGGTCAGGATGTATTGTATGAGAGAATAATCTATGTCCAATTTAAAAAATCAGTATAATTAAAAATAAGCAAAAAAAAAGGAAGAAGAAAGATTGAAGAATTAAACATATGGGCCACTTTATAATCAATAAAATTGGAACTTCTGAAGTCAGGCTGGCCACAAGAGAATAATACAGGCACACACCACTCACATCAAGAATAAAGAAAGGACAGACCTGTGTATCGAAAGAGCTTAAAGGATTAAAAGAATTCATACAATAAGCACTTCTTTGTTACATTTTCTTTTCCCCAGTACCTCTAGGGGCAGGCTTCACCCACAAGTGTGGCAACAATTAAGTTGCTATGATAGAATTATGTTACAGTGAAACTATGTTGTAATGTACACACTTATAAGCTGGATAGCTTTGTTTTCAATTGGGAGGTTCTGGGGTTCCATGGGATACTATTCTATGTGTCAACCTGATGATTATAACCTCAGGACAGCTAGGGGTATACCCAAGACTGGAATTTCTCGGTTTGGAGTACAGCTGTCATAGATATGCCAAGTGGCTTTCAAAAGCGACTGTGGATTACCCTTCAACCATAGTTCATTCATAAGCACTGTGTGTGTTTGCTCCATGTTACGTGTGGTACAGCACAGGCTCTTTGAGTAATAATGGCTCTTTCGAATATCCTCTAGCAGTTATTAAGGTGAAAAGAAGCCATTTCTTTCCTTTAGAGGGGAGAATCTATAACATAGACACACAAACATGCACACACACACACACACACACACACTACATACAAACACACACACTTTTGTCCTATTTTCATAATATACATCTTATACATCTTAAAATGTATTGGTTCTCCACAAAATTAGGCCTGCCAACATTCAATTATGAAGGAAGGAAGGCTCAGGGCCCTACCATCTCTGAGGAATTTATAAGCAATTAGTGGTTGATGGAGTAAAGGGGAGACATTTTCTTCAGTGGTGTAGCTACACATAAGGTACCCATGCTCCTGGGAACAAAAATCTCACCATGTTCTTATAACCAATCCTAATGAAACATGAAACTCAATGTGTCCCTCCTCCCTCTTATCTCTGTCTTCCTCTGTTGTGTCTCTGTCTGCCTCTGTCTCTGTCTATCTCTGTTTCTCTCTCTCTCTCTCTCTCTCTCTCTCTAACACACACACACATACACACACACACACACACACACAGAGAGAGAGAGAGAGAGAGAGAGAGAGAGAGAGAGTAGAATTTTATCTTCCACGACTTGGGAAGATAAAATTATCAAAATGAACAATGAAGTCCATTATTGTATATAATTAATATATGCTCACAAAAGTCTTAAAATACTGTCTTAACCATTTTAAGACTCAATTCGCAGGCGTTGATCACTTAATCAATGCTGTATAACCACTTCTAATACTTTTTCTTCAAAGTCCCTGTGTACATCAAACAATTACTCCCTACCACCACCACCCTGGTAACTCCCAGTCTACATTCATTGTTTGTATATGATAATGGCTCAGACAAAACTTACTCATTAAAAAGGTAGTTCATGAAGAATAACCATGGTGAATCACTCTTTTCCCTTTATCCTCAATCCATCTCTAGCTGTATTTTTAAGCCGTCCTTCTCAAAAGCAATAAATATCTTTTGGCTAGATCTCCATTAGTTTTGTTTGCCATAATGCAGCTGATGAATGACCTCTCTAAATGTGCTTTGACAAGTTAGGCAGCAGAATGTTTCCAAATCTGAGAAATGCGATTTTCATGTATCTACCCTACATCTATTGGACTGGGCTGGTGGATGCCATCCATAACCCAGCATTCTATAAACATAGCATCCCGTGAAAGGATGTTGCTATGCATTTGCATATCATTTGAAAGCTTCTCCAGAAAATTGAAGATAATGAGTAGTGAAGTGTTAGAAACTTGTTATGGTGACACAGGGGCTGAATTGCTCACAAATTATGGCCTGTTATCTGTAACAGGTTCCTTTGATACCTTCTTACGAGCAAAACAAATTTGTCAACTCCTAAGTGACACTCAACCTGAAGTATGTCCCTTCATGCCCGTAGAATGCAGCATTGTGTGAGGAAATATACAGAACTACTAACTAATCTTCCAAAGGGTGCTGTCATTTCACATTGCTGGCACTATGTATTTATCCCAAATCAGAGTTTGCAGTAGAAAGGGCCTTGAGCAATCTTTAATCTGTCATCATTATTTCAGGAAAACTGTCCAAAATGGCAGTAGGGACCCCTCTCTAGCACAAAATAACACACAGCAACTGCTCTCAAAGAGCTCAGATGGTTCCACAGACCATCAATTATCTTCCCCAAAGGGCAGGTTGCCATCACCTCCAGAAGAGAGTTGGTGCAGCAGAGAAAGAACTTCCTTGACTAAAATTCTATCCTCTTAGGCTCATTATCAGAGCTGAGGGATTTTTTTTTCATCTGGGACCAGACACTTAAGTGTTCTAGAAGCTGTAAGCTCTCCCACATCTATAGTATTCAGCTTCGCCATTGGTGTGCAAAAGCAGCCATAGACAATGTGAAAACTAAGGCTGTAAGCATCTGGTGACAATAAAACTGAATCCACATCACAGCTAAACTTTACTTATGAAAGCAGAAGAATGGGTGAAATTTAGCTAATCACCTATGACTTATCAGTGCATTAAAAATTGTTCTTTGGAGGCTGGAGAGATGGTTTGGAGGTTAAGAGCCCTTCCTGCTCTTGAGGAGGCCCTGAGTTCAGTTCCCAATACTCAGGTAAGGAAGTTCATAATACCTATAACTCAGGCTCCAGAGAATCTGATAACTCTGGCTTCCATGGGCAACAGACTCATGTGAACATACCCCCACAAAGATATACATACATATGGATAGTTTAAAATAAAATAAATCTTTAAAAATTAAAAACTGCCCTTTATGTTGGAATGTGGCTGTTTCTATGAGGGGTTACACATGAACCCCAGTATGGCACAGTTGACTCTATCCCTGGCCTGTCTTTCAGGTTCTTCTGTAGGCCCTTCACTTGTTAGTAGATGGATAACATCCCACTTTCAGTGCCTGATTCTCCATCTTCTCTGCATTAGGAGTTGAAAACTTAAATACAAGGACATTAATCCCCATGGGACAACTTTAACAACTGAAGAGAAGAGGCAGAGGATAATGAGTCTCCCTGTCCCCACCATGATATTTTTTATTTATTTAAAAAAATTATTCATCTTACATACCAACCACAGATCCCCCTCCCATCCCTCCTCCTGCTCCCCCCATCCTCTCCCCCTACCAATCCCCTATACCCTCCTTCAAGAGGGTAAGGCTTCCCATGAGGAGTCAGCAAAGCCTGGTACATTCAGCTGAGGCAGGACCAAGCCCCTCTCCCCTGCATCAAGGCTGAGCAAGGTGTCCCACCATAGGTAATGGGCTCCAGAAAGCCAGCTCATGCACCAGGGATAGATTGTGATCCCACTGCCAGGGGCCCCTCAAACAGACCAAGCTATATAACTGTCTCCCTATATAAATGTCTCCTGCAGAGGGCCTAGTCTGGTCCCATGCAGGTTCCACAGCTGTTGGTCTAAAGTTTGTGAGTTCCTATGAGCTTGATTCGGTTGTATCTCTAAGTTTCTCCATCATGATCTTGACCTCCCCGCCCCAACTTTGTTCATATAATCCTTCTTCTCTCTCTTCCACTGGACTCCCAGAGCTTGGCCTGGTACTTGGCTCCCACAAGGATTCTTTTGCTTTTAGTTTTATATTAGCATAATACAATAATGATGAGTTCCATTATGACATCTTTATAATTTTACATATTGTATTTGGACCATATTTAACCCCTAGACTCTTACCTTTCCCTCTTTTGCTCCTGATGTAACCCTTCTCTTTCCAACCAACCCCCTTCCAGTATCATGCTTTCTCGTTTTTTTGTTTGTTTGTTTGTTTTCTTTCTTTGTTACTCATCATTTTTAATTTATGTGACTTATAGGAGCATGGATGAGGGGTATCTACAGGATCATTGGCTCTGACCAGTGGGTATATCATTGAAGAAAATGTCTTTTCTCTCTCTCCACAACCACTAACGGCCTTTATATTCTCAGAAAGGGACAGGGCTTCATGATTTCCATGTTCAGTGGGAAAATGTTGACTGGCCCAGTCCTGTTTAGAATCTGTGCAGGTAATCATAGCTACTTAGAATTCAGGAGTACAACAGTCAAGTCATGCCTAAGAGGCAGGTGTTCCACCACACTGTGCTCTCCTCCAGTTCTGATCTTCCCTTTACTCCCTTTTCCATTGTGTTCCTTGAATTTTGGAGGGGATATTATAGATGACTCACTTAAGACAACTTTGTCAGTCATTGTCTTAGTTACTTTTAAATGGCTGTGATAAAATACCATGATCAAGCCAACTTATAGAAAAAAACAGTGTATTGAAGGCTTATAGTTCAGAGGGCGAGTCCATGACCATCAGGGCAGAGAGCATGGTGGCAGACAGGCAGGCATGATGCAGGAGCAGAGCGCTTATGCATTGAGATAATAACCATAAGGCAGAAAGAGAGCTAACTGAGAACGGCCTGGGCTTTTGAAACCTCAAAGCCCACCCCTCCTCCAATAAGACCAGCCTTCCTAATCCTTCTCAAACTGCCCCACCAATTAGAGACTAAGCATTCAAATATATGAGTTTACGGGGGTGGGGGAGTGTTATTCCCATTCAAACCACCAGAGCATTCTCAGTACTCTGATGAGTTATGAGTCTCTGCAGTAGCCACTGCCAAGACCAAATGGAGCTTCTCTAACCAAAGCTGACAGAGGCATGATCAACGGGAATAAACAAAAGCAGTAAGAAGGCAATTAGACAGAAATATCATATCCAGGATTACTACTAACAGCAGTAGCTTTCCCACGAGACGGTAGAACCTCCACAGCTACAGTAGAGATGAGTCTGAGATTTGGAGGGTGGAACTGGGCTACAGTTGTCCAGGGTGGAGCCTGTGCATTACACAGTTCATTTGCAGGTTTCCTTTTCCTGTTTCGCTTTCACCCATATGCTTCCAAGAACTGCTTTACAAATCGACTTCTTGCATTTGTACTCTGGTATTAAACATTGCCTTTGAGGAAGCCCACATCACAATAACTGGACTCATAGTTTCTGCTGCAACTCTGGAATAGAAGGGCCCAGAATATCTGAGAACACGGGTAGCCCTGTATGGAAGCAGGGAAAGAAATTCTGAAAGTGGGTAGAAAGCACCAGACTGTATGTACCACATGGTGTGAGGTAGTGAAATGTCATTTGTTCAAAAACAGAAATAAAAACCCAGATCTGATTCACAGATCTCCATGGACCATTCAAGTATGCAATACTGGAAAAGCTCCTGTCACTTTTTCCCATATGAAATATGGAACAGTTGCCTCCTGCATAAATGGGTTTTTTTTTCAATTCTAATAATTTATTGAAGTTCTTTCCCTATATAAGAAATGTGTGCTGCCTCTTACTTTTAAACATTTTTTTTATTCTTTAAAAATTTTATACACATATATGCATATTTTAATAATATCTCTGGTGGCTAACCTTGGTTGTTTGAGTTGACCATCTCTGTAACCAACTAAAACTCAAGCAGCTCAGCAAACCTGCATGGAGATTGTTTTTGAGTAGATCATTTGAAGCAGGAGACCTACCATGAATCTGGGCCACACCTTCTGGCGGAAGCCCAGGTAAAGAACAAGGAAGAAAGTATCTTTTGCTTTTTGCCTGCTTCCCCTCATTCTTGCTGGCAAGTTCATCTACCCTGCTGCTGAGGCATTCTTTCACTGGTGTTATAACCTACTTCTTTGGGATTCTATCACTGACTGAAGACCAAATGAGACATTCAGCCTTGTGGACCAAACAACTACAGGATTCTTGGCATTATTGGGCTAGCCAAACTATAGACTGTATGCTTTACACATTGAGAGAGAGAGAGAGAGAGAGAGAGAGAGAGAGAGAGAGAGAGAGAGAGAGAGAGAGAGAGACTTTCATTCTATCAGTTCTGTTTCCCTAGAGAACCTTAACTAATACAATATCCTTCCCCAGTACTCCCTCCAGGTTCCCCAGACATCTCTCACTAACATGTCTTCCTACCAGCATCCTCTCTTACTTCTTTTACTTTTTAATAACTCACTGACCCCAATGACTGTTGCCTCTATGCATACTGGTGTGGAACCATCTCCTGGAGCACAGGCAACCAACCAGTGACCACATTCCCAAAGGAAAGTGACTTCCTCCTTTAGCAGCCATAAACTGCCAATAAATAGGTCTTTACCTAGGGGGATAGTTCATGAGCCTCACCCTCCTCCATTTATACTAGAATTTTAGCTGGCTTCATCTCTTGCAGGTCTAGTACAGGAAACCACAGCTGCTGTTGAGATGATGTGTTCAAGGCATTTCACCACACTCTTCCCTGTTGTCAAGCTCAAACATTCTAGCCCCTCTTCATGATGTCCCCCAAGACTTGGAAGAGGGAGGTTGATATAGATGTCTTACTCATGGCCCACAGGCATGTAGTCTTAGTACTTTGGTCAGTCGTGAATCCCTGCTTTTTGTCCATTGCAAAAAGAAGCTTTTCTAGTCTGGGTTCAGAGTGGTCATATTTGCAAAGCAGTTTAGCAGTGTGACCATCAAAATGTTTTTCCATAGAGATTTTATAAACAGTTTTAGATACAGAGAAAAAAAGTGAAGATAATTTCCATATACCCTATACTTAGTTTTCCTTATTGCTAGTATTTTACATTAATAGAATAACAAACCAACATTGGTGCCTTACAATTAACTGACCTCCACTCTTCATTCAGATTGCCTTGGCTCCAGAATCCCATCTAAGGTGTCATGTTACACTTATTTCACACATCTCCCTAGCCTGCTCTTGGCTGTGGCAGCACCACTGATTTATCATGACCTTCTCTGCTTTGAGGAGTACTGGTCAGGTGTGTGGTAGAATATTACTCAACTGAAACTTGTTAGCCATTTCCCTCATGTTTAGACTGGGGTTATAGTATTTTAGAAGGGAGGTCACAGAGATCATTTTTTTTTTCATCCCCTCACACTATCCACAGATAGTAACAATAGCATTGTCAATGTTTGTGCTGTTCTTAATCACCTGGTTGGTGAAGGCAACATGTGTCAGCTTTCAATCCAGTAAGGATGACCTCATCCCCCTTCCTCCATACTGTCCTCATCATAAGGAAGTACTTATGTACAGTCCATGCTTCAGGACTGGAGTCTTACGGTCTATTTCCTTGAGGAGGCAGAAAACACAGGAATTGTTTAGAAATTTTACTCTGTGATATCTGCCTCTTCTATATACTTATAAATTCAATCATGTATTTGTATCAGTCAAGACTCATGGAAAATTACAAGTTGGGTTAGAGTCTTATTCAGGTGGTTCCTCTGTCCATTGACCCAGCCCCATCGAAGTATGGTTGCTTTGTTGTTTTTCTTGATTTCTGACAGTAAAAAACAAGGATTTGAATCACTTGTTTCTATGACAGTGTTACACTCACCAAGATATTGGTGCTATGTATGTTCACTACAATGTTTTAAGTCCGTAAGTTAAAAATAAATGAATCTCAACATGATTCCCACAAGAGCTGTCCAAGAAAATGTAAGTTAAATATGAATTCTGCCTCCTTCTAGGCTTGAATAAAATATTCACTGTATTTTTTTTATTCTTGTGGGTTTTTGTTTTGTTTTACAATGTTAGGGATTGAAGCCAGGACCTAACACAGGTAAGTGTGTTACCAATAAGTCACATTTTCAGCCCTTGGTTTCCTGAGATAAGATCATTATATAAGCCAAACTGGCCTTGAACTTGCCACCTTCCTGCCTCTATCTTCTAAAATGTTGGGATTACCAGCATGTTCCACCACAGCTGTTCTCTTTGTTCCCTCAGTAGGAGGTGGGGATGATAATGCCTCCTTTATCTTTATGAAGTTAAATTCTATAAAGCATTCAAGTATTGGGCATAGCAACCACATTTACAGCTTAGAAGTCATCTGCAAAGACCTAATATGTGGTTAAAAAAACATGTGATACACAGTTTTTACATGATCCTCGTTCATCAGCATTGTTGTGGAGAGGTTCTGGGCCCCCAGTCCCGCCTGTGTACAGAAACAGAGAGCACCTTCAGTATGTCAAGAACACAGAGCTTCTGACTTGAAGCACAACTAACCAAAGCTCTGCCGAACACTGTCTCTTCTAGATGTTAAAACATCATAGACTTTCCATTTCAAAAACCCTGCCCCAGTGTGTATGCCCGCATTCACGAGAGTATCCTGTCTCACTTTCACAGAGGTTGGATAAATAATACATTAGGATGGCGTCTGTTTGCTATTGTCCTCATTCCTCACAGCAGACTTCTTGCTGTATATCCAGATTCCCCAGAGGCTGAGGTTGAAGCAAGCGGTGTTTCTTTTCCTACCTTCTACATTCTCATGCATAATTGCATAAAACTTGAGTAATGCGCGGCGTAAGGAATAAGCTGTGTGCTGAATTATTGCAATGCGTAAAGTCTGTTATGCAGCCAGCCTAGTCACCCCAAAGGGCATTCTGACATTGCTCACATGTCCACAATTATTACGTTTCTTCCCCTTTCATAGCAGAGGTTACAGCTGTAATTTCCTCTCCTTAAAAACATATAAAGTTTGATCTGGAGAGCTGACTCAGTGTTTTAAGAGCACCTGTTGTTCTTGCAGATGCCCCGGGTTCAATTTCCAGCACCCATGTGCTGGCTCACAACCTTCTATGACTCCAGTTCCTAGAGATTTAAAACCCTCTTCTGACCTCAGTGGGCACCAGGCAGGCATGTGGTGCACATACATCTATGTGGGTAAAACATCCATACACATAAAATAGTAAAATATTGAAGATCTGTATCAAATTTTATAGTGCTTCCCATGGAGAGGTAACATCCTTGTTGCTTCACCCATAAGCCCTCTTCCTTTGGTTCCTTGACTCCCATGGTTTTGTGACCTAGCTCCACAATGATGAAGTAGACACGGGGTAGCAGGGAGTAATCATGGTAGAGTACACACCAATGTTAACGTCAGATCTCCAGAGACTGGGAGCCCTCTCTTCATTAAACCTGTCCATATTAATTCTATCTTCCAAAAGACAGAGTTTTATTTAACTTAGCAGAATCAAGAAAAAAGCAACTGCTGGCTATGTGGAAACTCAGTTCTGTTATTATATAAAAATGTCTTTTAAGTTTTTGAAATAACTAAGCCGGATTTTAAAAACAAGAAATGAGGCTCCAATGCTAAGATGTCACCAAAATGCATGCATATTATTAATCTAATAAAGATTCCTTTTGAACAAAGATCTGCTTCTGGGGGCTAAGGGTGGGGAAGAAAAATAGGAAATACATTATGTTGAAAAACAGCCTTTACTAAACTGTAGGCTCTGGAAGCTTCATTTAATAGTGTAGCAAGTCGCTTAAAAGTAGGGGCCTCCTTCTGTGACTCAGCAGTGAAGTGATATGTGTAGACTGCTTCGTCTTTCTGAGTCCTAGTCATCAGTCAACCAGATAGAAATTGTGAGAGCAGAATGTGCCCCCTCCAGTAACGTGAAGATTGAGTGTCCTATTCAATGATGTGTTTTAATACTAGGGATAGGTTCTGAGAAAGCATCATTCCACTACTTTATTTTTGTGTCAACAGCACAGTATGTACTTAAACGAGCCTAAATAGGCATGATCAATCAATCTACGTGGTCTCCTGATATGATCAAGAAGACATAAATACAGTAAACAGGAGGCTGCTGCCCACACAACATGGCAAACTGCTTTTAATAAACACTTTTATAATTAAGAGAACTTCTAAATTAATGATAAAATCGTAGTTTAGTAAGCATTGTTACCAAGTAATATATAGCATACATGTTTTATATGCTGTACTTTCATTTGACACTTTGCAGGTTTCTTTAGACCAGTATTCACACACACAAGCATGCTGCACTATGATGTTACAAAAGCTATAGTGTGACTGGGCAATAGGAATTTTCAGTTCCATTTAATATTTTGTAGGATTGGTACCAACAGTAGAGTGTTTTACATGCTAAGCAACTACTCTATCCAAACCCTCCATTATAATCTCATAGGACCACCAACAGACACATGATTAGTCATCAATCAAAACATGAGTATGCATTAAACCAGCATAATCCCTAACTACATTCTAAACATTTGTCCTCACACCCACAGATAAATGTAGTCTTCACCCCTCATCAAGAAAACTTCTCTTTGCAACAGACGAAGATAACTCCACAAAACCACAACCAGTCGAAATGCAAAGTTGTGGAGCACTGTCTCAATGGATGCATCTACAAAACACTCCCAAACCTAAGGCTCAGGGAACATTGCGGAAGAGGGGGTGGAGAGATTGTAAGAGCCAGAGGATCAGGGAGTTTGCTGTGAGGCTGTGTCTCCTAGAAATGTCAGAAGTTACACCTGTAAAATCCTGCCAGCGTGACTGCCCAGATGTGAGATGAACAAGGACAAAAGCAATAGACACGTCAAAGCAGAGAGGAAAAGCCCACAAGGCTTCAATCCGGCATAAAGAACTACAAGTAACTAAGGAATGCTGGGAGTGAGAGAAATAGTTTTCTCCAAGGAAGAGAACACCAATTGGTTATCCAATACCAAATGGTCAGCTCCAAAAACATACAGGTAACATTATACAGACTGAACAGGTGATAGTTAGGACTATATATATATATGTATGCAATAACAATTAATGAAAAAGGAGGCCATGGATTTTTAAAGAGAGTAAAGAGGGGCATAGGGAAGAGTTTAGGAGGAGGAAAGGTAAGGGGGAAATGATGTAGTTGTATTATAATCTCAAAAACAAAAGAAAAAATGTAAGTGTGCCATACAAGAGTGTAACTGATTAAAAGATAATATGTAGCCTTACATGAGATTACCACACCTCTCCTCCCCGACTCCTAAAAGGAAGTGGCGTTTGTACGTCTTTCTTGCTTCCTTGTCTTTCCTTGCTTTTCATTCTTCTCTGGAAGAAGTCTATCCTGTGTCTTCTGTTCCCAGGCTTTTGTCAAACATAATCAGAGTAACTTTGAGAGCAGGTGTGTGCAGATTCATAATGGCATAGAAAAGTAAAAAGGAAATAAAAAGGGAAATATGCACAGCTTTCAAGAAATCAGAGGAAGTTACAGACTCCAGAGCAGAAGGGCTATTGAATGCTTTGTGAGAGAAAGACATTCTGAAATGCATAGAGATTACATTGCTGTAAGTTATGCATTGAATAATGATATTCAAGAGATGTAAATAAATATTCATATTACCTTTGGATAAATTTTAGTTCTGGATGATGTTTCTTTGAATATTATTCTACACAAAGACCAGAGAAGACCCCAGTTTATTTCAGTCAATACCATAGTGATTATAACAGCAGTAGCAATTGTCATCAGAATTGTATGGTCTTCTTATATACAAATGAGGGGAGTTATTGTCACCAGTATTATTGGGAACACAGATAATCATTTATGGTTAAAATACATCAAAGAAGTTAAAACACATTCCAAATGGAAAATTAGCACTTTGTCACTGAGGGTTCATATGCAAAATTTTATGACACTTTCAACTATACTCACTTTAATAATTTCTCTAAAGTCCACAAACTCAAGAAAGCTAGAAGTTCCTCAGAAATTTTAGTAAACAATCATGTGTTACTTAATGATGAGGGCACATTCGGAGAAACGTGTGCTAGGCAATCACACCACTGTGTAAACGTCACAGACTGTGCTCAGGCAAGCTAATGCAGCTATGGCGTCACAGGGTAGGATAACCATGGGAGCTCCATCACATTCTGGAGCAGTTTTAGATAGCACATAATTGTATAAGAAAACATGAGGGAAGTGGAGAATTAAAAAAGCCCGAAATTAGATCAATCAGTGACATACAATAATTAACATTTAACAAGAAAAAAAAAACCTTTGTGTCCCTATTTCATGCCTGAAAAATAAAATCAGTAGGAAATATCATGTTATGTTCCAAGAAGCATTAAACAGAAATGATCTTTGAGGCGAAACAGTGATGTCAAGAGGAACTGAGCTGTCGGAGTCCTGAGGGAGCCACACCAGCTCCTGCTAGAAAACAACTGTCATAATGTATACTGACTGAGTATAAAATTATATTCACAATTGTTTTTAAAAGAATTATTTGGTTAGAGTGTTTTAAATATTAAAGCAGTAGTCTACTCCCTGCTAGTTCTAAAGCGCTCCGAGATCTCCATGTTTAGTGACTGTGATCAACAGTAGTTTATGATCTATCCAATTGCATGGAATTTGTGCTTCACCCACAGTGCGCTCATCATGTCATTTTACTAAAAGGGGGGAGGGGTGCATTTTATAGGGAAGGCCATTTTAAACAAATTATTTATTCCACCCTAGAATCTCAAAAGAGAAAAGCAAAACCCACCCAACGAAATCCATAGACAGGGTGGAAGAGAATGACTGTGACAAAGGTGAAGTCCTCAGCAAGGTGCCTGGGGGAGAATGGTCAGTCTTGCATATGTGCTAAATGAAAATACAAGATAATCAGCAATTCAGGAGACAGAGAGGTTCGGCAATTAGTGAGTCAAGAGTGGGATAATTGCAGTGATTGTGTCTGAGAGAGAAGTTCAGGAAGGGGGAAAAGAAAACAGCACAAATATCCAATCTCTTCACGGCTAAATGAAATGACAACTCAAATACATACAATTAGAAATTAAATAGACAAGTGGCATGGACGTCATTTCTGAATTATCACAGCCCTTACAGTTCTGTGTATGCAGTGTTTACTGTTTACACAGTACTCTGTATGTCACTAGCTCTTAGGAGTTAAAACAGGGAAGTAGGAAACAGCTGTCATCGAATCTGAATCAAGAAGACAATATATTGCATAACATCTCAAGTGAGGTGATGTTTTCATGACAGATAGAAAACCTAACAATGTGTGGAACATTCAACCTCCATTTCACTGTATTATTTTGTTTCTGCTTTTTGTACATTAAATTACTTTATAACACAACCAAGTGATTTGTTCTGATAGTCTGATATACATATAATATATGTTTTAATTATTGCTATAAATAAGATTTTTCCATTTATAAACTATGAAAATGTATGTAATCAGTGTTTCACTCACAGTGGATAAAATATACATAATCATATACACACATACCCTTCTGTAAAAATAAGTCAAATTCTATACTGGTATACTTATAAATTCATTTAAGCTCCAGATAATGCCAAAGCAATCAGAGGGAAAAATGCAGTTCTGAGAAACCCACTTCATTGATTTTCTTGAGCCCCTTTGATTGACAGTTTTAAAAGATGTGTGGAGTTCCTCAGTTCTACCTCTGAGAAGATTATTCAGCTGAATCAAACAGAACTTATATTCACTTTGCAGTGCTTGGGTCTGATCCTACTGGTATTAATTCCTCCTAACAATAATCACCACAGAGCCTGCCTGGCCAGAGTGAATGATCTGACAGAATCTAGTTTGAGACCGGCAGCTCAAGATCCATAGTCACTGGTCCAGAGGTCAGTGCTTCATACTCATATCTAAGAAGGCCAAATCGCATGCCCTGAGCTCTTCAGCAAATGCAATGTCATAGCTATAGCCATATGATGTCATTTTTCTTTTTTTTTTTTTTTTTTTTTTTTTTTTTGGTTTTTCGAGACAGGGTTTCTCTGTGTAGCTTTGCGCCTTTCCTGGAACTCACTTGGTAGTCCAGGCTGGCCTTGAACTCACAGAGATCCGCCTGGCTCTGCCTCCCGAGTGCTGGGATTAAAGGCGTGCGCCACCACCGCCCGGCATAATGTCATTTTTCTACCCAAATTTTCTCTAATGTCCACTCCCAAGTCCTAAGCAGGAGGCATGACAGCATAGCTCTGTGCTCCTTTCTCCTCGAGACTCTACTGTAGCTCAGCCAAACCCTTCCTTTGAACTTGGCAGGTAAGTTCAGGCTGTACTTCCAAGAATAGAGAATACTGCTCCAGGATGTGGACATAACACAAACGCCACCCTCCAGTCCTCATTAGCAGTGGGAAATGCAAAGTACTGCAAATTGTCATTTATTCTGGAAGAGAAGTGACAGGTCCCAGATCTCTTGGCCAATAAACAATTCAATAATATGCTAAGCTCCTAAATCTTTGCTGGGCTAATTCCCCCACAGTGTGGGGAAAAAAAGCCATCCAAAGTACTCAACATTTATTGTTAATCTGATAGGACACCTCCTCCTATGATGTCATCAGCAAAGGATTCTATTAATATCTGTCTAGGTCTTCCCAGACTATATACAGCATACAGGAGAATCACCACATCTCTGAGCAAGATCATAAATGTATACTGTTATCCACATTATTTGAATGTGAAAAGAATGTATTTTCCAGATGAATGGCCACTATTTCCGATGGAAATCAGAAAATAGTAACTCAAAGGATGACGATTTGAAATGAGGGACATCAGAAAAGCCTCTGAAACAGTCACTTCTGACCATGCCCTGTTCTTTCTCCTGCTCCCTATTCTCCTCCAGAGCAAGGCTTGCAAACTAAGAACTGTACTTCCCAGGCAGGACATAGAAATGGACCCCCTCTTCTCATAGTCATCCATGATGCTAGAGACTTTTCATCAGCTTTTCCGTGTAGGAGCTGACCATGAAAGCATTCTATGACTGCCTTGTCTTACAGTAAATACCAAGGCCTTCATTCCAAAAGGAGACCTTTCCCATTCCCAGGAAAAAGACATATGTCACAGAGAGACCAAAGAGAACCAAGCGTACAGGCCTTGCTGGGTCCACCTCCTAGCCTATCAACGTAGTTTATATCTGTTCTTCACCGAATGAAATGTGGCTCCATGGTGTAATGGTTATCACTCTAGACTCTGAGTTATAATAATTGAACTCTTGTAAAAATAAAGTACATGGAAGAATGGGCACAGGTTATAGCAAATAGTATATAATTTTGTATGAGGGACTTGAGGATCCTCAAAGTTTGATAGCCACAGGGTGTCTAGAAACCAATTCTTGTGGGTACAAAAGGATAGCTTGATAACATCAGCATAACTGAATCTATTATCTCCTTCATATAACAGCATAGTAAGTGTGAGCTTCTCCCACAAACCTGAGGGAGAGCAGATACTGTCTTCCCGAGGAAGAGACAGATCACACGCAGAACTCACAAAGGTATAGGGAATAATTCATAAGATTCATCTCTCCCGACAGTCGATTAGCTTGAACTGTTTAGGAGACCCCCAAGCAGTGGGACCGGAAACTGTCCTTGGTACATGAGCCTGCTTTTTGGAACCTAGGGCCTATAGTGAGACACTTTGCTCAGCCTTGGTACAGGGAGGAAGGGACTGGACCTGCCTCAACTGAATGTACCAGGCTGGGCTGAATCCCCAGGGGAAACCTTGCCTTGGAGGAGGTGGGAATGGGGGGGAAGGCTGAGGGGGTGGGAGGAGGGAGGACAGGGGAATCCGTGGCTGATATGTAAAATGACTAGAAAATCTCTTATATAAAATTTTTTAAAAAAAGGGAAAAAAAAAGATTCATCTCTCCCCCACATGGACTATGTCAAAAAGAAATGTTTGGGAATCAGAGAGATGAGTCAGCAGTTAATAGCACTTGCTGCTCTTACAGAGGACCCAAGTTCTGTTGCCAGCACCCACATGGCTACTCACAACCACCTATAACTCCAGTTCCAGGAATCTGACAACTCCGGCCTCTATAGGCACCACACTTGTGGGCATATACCCACATAGACACACATACATGCAATTGAAATCATAAAAATAAGTCATTTTAATTAAGTTTTAATACTAAAGATGTTGGGTTGTTTTATTCATTTTTGTGGGTCTGAGACAGTGAGACTTTGAGGAGAGCTCTACCCCGAGAGTAAAAAGAATGGGCACATTTCCTCTTCCCTGAAGGCCAGAGACGGGGCTCTAAAGTTTTCCTAAGTCAGTAGCCACGGTCATCTACAAGGAAAACTCAAAATATAAAAGATAGGCATTGATTTTACACACACACACACACACACACACATACACACACACACACATATCACTGCTTTGTGTCTCACACCGTATCAAACCAGTTTTTCAGGGCAAAGAGTGTGTGTTTGGGGAAGAATGGAGTGAGCCCTCCTAGGATAACCATAGTTCACTCTTGTGCAGGAGGATTGTGTGCCTTGGCCTTGAACATCTACCAAGTGCCTATATACTGATGCTTGACCCTAAAACAGCCACCGCAGACCTTCATTTTTGCTTGACTTTCTCATTGCATGAATTCCTGATGCAGCAGGAGCAAGTGCAGAAAGGTAGGAGAGAGAAACTGATACAGTCCTCTAGCCAATCAGAGACCTCCTCGCACACGAGCCAAGTCTGCTATAGGAAGAGGGTCACCTTACATGGTGGGTCTTCTTTGTGAATATCCTTGAAATGAGGCTGTGAGAGACTACTGTGCCCAGTAAAGAGGCCTGAGACTGAATTGTGAACAAAAGGAATGGTAACAGAAAGAACCGAAAATAAAACTACGTATTACAGGAAGTGTTTCCTTACCCGGTGTTGTGAAATCCAAAGGAAAAAAAAAATTTACTCTTGAAAAGGGATGGAGATTATATTAAGATATACATCAGGTTTCACAACACTTTCTAAGCATATAAACAGAAGTGAAGATAAGCAAGCATTTTATAGAAGAGCGAAAACATTAACAGTGGAAGACAGATTGGTCAGTTTGCACAAGCTCATATCCATGAGATATTCGTTCTGTGGTTTTGAACCCATAAGAAAAACATGGTATGAATAAATCAGCAAGAAAATTAACTGGTATTGTGGTTGTCTTTACCTAAGAAAACCTGGTAAATGAAGATACTATGCCAGATCTCATGTTTACAGACACAGCAGTGAAGGAAAGTAACATTGTGCAGCTCATGTCCTTGGGCAAACATTTTAGCAAAATAACCCTGAGCAAGACAATAAGAAAAGTAAAATGAAGGCACATCAGAGGAAATATGCTTTTGTTAGATTGGATCTGTGTAAGATAGAGCAAAGCTAGTTTTCTGCTTGGTAATATCTTCAGTAGTGTGTCCAGCTTTGTTTACACATGGCTCTCTGGGATAATGGAAGGTCCTCCTTTCCCACAATGTAAAAACTTGGAACCATGGCTATGGCATGAATTCACTGAGCTCACAGTAAGAGCTGTGCAGTGCCACACTTTATGTTTCTGATTTGAAGTTTCTTACTTTCACTTAAGAGACTAAGAGTGTGAAGAAAGACTTATTCATGTTCAGTATGGAGATAAATACAGAAGGAGAGAGGAGGGTATGTCTGAAGAAGTCTAAGGAATCAAAGTATTAACTATCTACCTGAAAGTACCTATAATATACACACAAGTTGATATATAAATATGCATATACAGTTTAAATAAATACAACCCATCTAGACTGACAGTGCTATCCTCCTCCCAAGAACCATAAATCATCTAACAAAAAACTCTAGCACCAGGCACAAGAAAATCCTCTTTTGAGTTCTTAGTCCTGGTTGTGCTATTGCCCTTGATTGCTGCCACCCCCAGAGGTAGAAATTAAGTCCCTATTGCTGAAGACAGAATTTGCTTTCAACACAGGGATCAGAGGCCTCTGAGCTAGAGTTGACCTAAATGCCTTTCTCCTGGGAACTAGGTTTTATGGTACCAGAAGGTGGGAACTAGGTTTTATGGTACCAGAAGGTGCCGTTCAAGCGTCCAAAGAAGAAAGCAACCAACAGTCCTTCCTATTCAGCTAGGACACCTATGAACTACCACAGCAACAACCAGCACGGCATGATAACCCTAAGGGTGCAGCAGTTGCAAGTATACCTTTGTGGTAACCAAAAGCTCTCTAATTAGGTTTAAGACTGGCACAAGAGGAAAAGTATGCTTGGTACTAGAACCCTAGCCAATGACTCAGGGAAAGTAAAATCATGGGTCTTGGAGGAGAACCTGTAACTGCCACTTTACCAAACCAACATAATCCCCGACTACATTCTAAATACTTGTAGTTATACCCAAAGATAAGTGCAATTCTCACATTTCATCAAGGAATCTTTGCTTCACAACAGAGACCATTGTAGAAAAATCACAATCCATCAAAATAGAGAGTTTCAGAACACAGTCCTGACTGATAGATCTATAAGACAACTACCATACCTAAGTCTCAGGGAATATTCTGAAGAAGAGGTGGAAAGATTGTAAGAGCTGGAGGAACAGGGAGTTGGCTGTGAGATTGTGTTTCCTAGGGATGTCAGAAACTCCACTCATGAATTCTCATGAACATGACTGTCTAAACATGAGATGAACAAGCACGACACCAACAGACATCTTTACATAAACAGGCCAAAGCTCAAGAGGCTGCAAGCCTAAACAAAGAACCGTGGACAACTAAGGAATGCTGAGCACAAAAATAAATCATCTTTGTTGGAGAAGTACACACCAAATACTTGTCCAAGACCAAATGCTCAGACCTGAAAAAACACACACAAGCAACATCCTACAGACCAAGTATTTATGTATTTAGGAACATATGTGTACATATATATATATATATATATATATATATATATATATATATATAAACATCAATTCCTAAATGGTCTTTTAATAAAAACCTGGGGCCAGATATTGGGGTAAATACTGAAAGATCAGAGAGACAAAAGAACAAGCCACAGCTACCACCTCTTACCTCACCAACTCCTCAGCCTGAAAAACCCTCTAGTTCCCATCTCCTCACGACATATATACCTTCCTCCACCCAGCCATTACTTCCTGGGATTGCAGACATGTGTGCTTCCTAAGCAAAGGCATGAGATCTCAAATGCTGGGATTAAAGGCATGGGATTCCCAAATACTGGGATTAGAGGTGTGTGCCACCACTGCCTGACTCTGTTTCTCTCCTAGAGTAGTCAATCTCATGTAGTCCAGGGTGGCTTTGAATTCACAGAGACCCAGATGGATCTCTGCCTCCTGAGTGCTAGGATTAAAGGTGTGTACCACCACTGCCTAATATCTATGTTTAATCTAGTGGCTTGTTCTGTTATCTGATCTTAAGGCAAATTTTATTAGGGTACACAATATATCACCGTGTGTGTGTGTGTGTGTGTGTGTGTGTGTGTGTGTGTATGAAGAATTAAAGAAAAATGCATTGAATTTGATATAGAGCAAGAGGGAACATGGGGGGTGGTAGGTTGAAGAGAGAAAGGGGAAGGGGAAAATGATATAATTGTATTACAATCTCAAAAAAAACCTCATAAAACACTTCCTAGATGGCAGTCCCCCCAGCCTAAATGCCATGAATGGAGCAGTATCTTAGCACATGATCATCTGTGGGCAAATGAGCATGAAAACTGAAGACATGACAGGGGTGTGCCACCCACCCATGGAGGGTCATCCCTGTAAAGACACCCAGATCCAGTCACCAAGTGCCCACAGGGCTGCTTTGCTCCCTTTCCAGTGATACTCCATGCTTAGGATGAAGTTCTTTTCTTTGGTGGTGTTTAGGAAGGCTGACCTACGCTTAAAAAAACCTGACTGAGGTTTACATGAGAACAGACAGGTGCCCAGGTAACCCTTTTAAATTATCACAGAGGAAAGCTCTATGTGCTTAATCTGTGTGACATCTATTAACTTCTGATATTTGATTACTAACTTAGAATGACATTAAATAGCATCAAATCTTTGTTTGAGTTACCATGACTAACAACAGACCCTTGGTGTAACTGTCCTAAGTTGTGAGTACGTGTCTGTGTGTGCTTGTAAACACGCTGCCAATCACACAAACATGCACTTGTTTCCAATATGCGGATATTCGGCAGGAATCAACATTCATAGGGAAGACTCCATTCAGTCAAGACATTCTCACAATGCTGCCACCACTAGAGTGCAGTGACAGGTGCAGTAGCATTGTCAATCAGCCTACGCAAGCTGGTGGTCTCTATTTGTGTACACTGTGAAGATATGTCTTTGCCAGGGTGCCTTCTGATTGGTTTAATAAAGAGCTAAATGGCCAATAGCTAGGCAGGAGTGAATTTAGGTGGGATTTCCGGGGAGAGAGAGGAAGAGAGTATGTGGGAGTCCTGAGTCAGATGTGGAGGAAGCAGGATGGACAGTGCTGAGATGAGGTAACAGGCCTTGTGGAAGAATGTAGATTAAAAAAATACGGGTTAGTTTAAGTTATAAGAACTAGTTAGGAACAAGCCTAAACTAAGACAGAGCTTTTATAATTAATTATGTCTCCATGTCATTATTTGTGGGCTAGTAGTCCTGATGAAAAAGTTTGAGTACAAATGGCATCCAATGTGCAGCAAGCACACAGAACCCACTGATAGCAGCATGCAGACGTGACTCTTTTCAGAGGCCCTGCTATACAACAGAGCACTTGGGGAAAACTAGACAGAAATACCTGCCACAGCGCAGACACAGCAGCTCCCCAGATCTGAGATGGTTAGGTGCAGCTGGCATGGTTAGGTAGACCTGAGGGGGGTGGAGCCAGCCATGGAGAGCCTAGCAGGTTAAGGCTTGCCTCAGACAGTCAGAGAAGGCTGCAGACACACAAGTCAGGTGTAGACCAAGAAAACCTCTTAATAGATACAGTATATTTAAAAATATGCTTAGATGCTGAAGAAAGAAAAAAATATGGGTATAGGAGATCACAAAAAATAAACAGTTTAAAAATAATAAAGTTTTCATAGAAAGAGTAAAGTAATAAAAAAAAATAAGCCACGTAAGGTTGAGAAACACTATAACACAGGGAGTTTGGACCTTATATGGTACTTTGTTAGTTTTAAAAGTTTTGAATGCTGTTGAACAGAGAATGGCAGCTGCTGAGAGGCATTGGATTGTAGAAGAGACTGCAGAATTAAACCAGCCTAGACACTTTAGAATGTCTTGGCTTCAAAATGGAAGTCAGGAAATGTGTTGAGTTTGGGGAAGAGGTTGTGCTTTTATTTCCATGGGATTGAAAAGTTATGGATTCCTTCAAAATTCTGAAAAATCTTGACTACAGACCTGAAGGAAAAAAATAAACCTACAACATAGGTTATGTATAAGCTAATATCTCGACAGGGAAACAACTCTGAGACTGGATGAGACATAATAAATCTTGTTGGCTACAGAAACCTCATGACTTATTACATGCCATCCTTTTATGTAGCATGGATAGAGATTTATATTACAGTTTGGTTATGCAGTACAAATGGACTTACAAAGTTGACAGATATCTTTTACCTGCTCAAACATAAAACAAAAAATCATTGTTAGCTGACTTGTACGCACTGCACTTTCCGTTCTTGAGATAATGCAGATATGTATGTCACCTTTAAAAGTCTGTGTGTTTTCAAAACAAAAAGACCAGACACCAATGAAGACAAGTAGCTCAGATGATCCAGCCTACGAGGATGCATCTGTTACAGTTTCTTCAAAATAACTTCAAAGCTGCTTGCTGGGATGGTGCAGCCTCACAGACTACTCTATCCAGGACTTCAGATAAGCTCTACAATTTCTCATCACACAGAAACTAAACCAAAAATAATACAGCTAGCTCTCCCAGGATTTGACCATTATCCCAATTTTCTCAGGGTCCCCTTAAGATGCCATCACCCCTCGACAACAGGAAACAGTCTAGAAAACATGATGCCCACAATCCCAAGAGTTGGGGTGGGTGGTTTCTAGTCATTTGGTGGCTGTTTGTCATCATTTTGGGGTTGATTACAAGTTGTTACTGGTCATGGTCAGAGAGGAAATTAAGCAGAGGAAATTAGATTCATGGATCTCAATCTGAAAAGAAAAAGGGGGTGTAGAAATGATAGGATAAAAGGGTAAATTATTGAATCTACTTTCAAACTAAAAAAGCAACTATTAGTATCAATTATTTTACATTGGTATGGATTTTTGTATATTGATACAAACTTAAAGTTATTTTTGTTATACTGTATATATGTTTCTACTCTTGCTTAAGGTATTGGTACCTATGTACCTCATTTAACAATGTAAAGTTCTAGTCCTTGAAAGCTATTTAGGGTAATAAAGAAATACAGGTTAATAGTCATCTATAACAATCAAACTTACAATCATGTTAGGTATGCTTTCAAGGTCAAACAGAGATAAATTTTAAATAGACAGATGGTTTGCAAACACTTCAGAGACCTACAGAATATGGTATTTAAGATGTGTTAGTAACATAAGGCAAATTTTCATGGCAATGAGATATGTCTGCTCCTGGCAGCACCAATTTACTTCAAAAAAGGATGATGGTCATCAAAGTATCTCCATTTGAAGTTTGCTTTCAATGTGTCAAAACTAGTCATTTGGGCAAGAAACTGCTCTTGCCTTGACTGCTGACAGTATGCTATCCAAATTGGACAAGCAGGACACAAAGAAAGGTAACTGCCAAACTTTGCCAAGACAAGGTAGGACAGTTCTTCAAAATTCCTGCTTCATAGAAAAGTCTGTCAGATATTCTAGGCCTATAGGTTGAAGATGGATGCTCAATGTTACAAAGGAACCTTGGATGACTGTCCAGACAGCCAGATATCTCTGTCATTTCTATAGTTTTGGAAGTTGCTTGCTTTGTACCTTCTGATTACTCAAGTAATATTATATCCTTCTCAGGTCTTTGATGGGGTTGAAGACTAGGTAGTAGTTATAGTTTTCCTTGTTACCAAATTCAGAAAAGAAACTCACAAAAAAGATGTAAAATGTATAAGGTTAAGAGACATAAAAGCTTAAGTTGTTCATCTAAGAAAATGTCATAAGGTCTAAAAGATATTTTAGGATGGCAATATAAGTTATGATAAAAAGTAGTTTAGGTATAAAATTTTGGACTCATCAAGTTAGGATAGATAATAGAGTACTTTCTCTGAAATTGCCAAACACAAATGGACTGGACATTGTGCATGTAATTCTTACCTGATAATTGTTCTTACTATATATAGTTTTACTATATTAGAATTAAACTCTTTTTTATTTAGACAAAAAGGGGGAAATGTTGCGGAGTATTTGTGTACACTGTGAAGATGTGTCTATGCCAAGGCACCTTCTGATTGGTTTAATAAATAGCTAAATGTCCAATAACTAGGCAGGACAGGATAGGCAGTACTTCCAGGAAAAGAGGAAGAGGTATCTAGAGTAGTGAGTGAGATGTGGAGGAAGCAGGATGTACAGTATTGAGATAAGTACCGAGTCTTGTGGAAGAACACAGATTAAAAATATGGGTCAATTTAAGTTTCAAGAACTAGTTAGGAACAAGCCTAAGCCAAAACTGAGCTTTTACAATTAATAATAAATCTCTGTGTCATTATTTGCAGGTGGGCAGTCCTGATAATAAAGTATTACTACAGTCTCCAGCTCTCAGTGGCCACTGTGGATAATGAAATCAGGAGGCAACAGTTCAGCACAGTACACTACAGCCCCAACTCCTGGGTTCAAAGGATGCTGATACTGCAGCTTTGTGAGTAATTGGGACTACACATGTGAACCACCATCCTGAGCTAGTCCTCTTAGTCCTGAGTTGGGAGAAACAGCAGCTTCCAGCGAGAAAATCCATGCTCTCCTGGCATCTGTGTTACCTTATTCTGTCTTCTAACTTTAATACATATTAACTGTACAAATAAGTGCATTTCACTATGACACTTCCATAATTAGTTGTACTTTAAATCCATATGACTTTGAAAGAGAAAAGGACCTCAGTAAAATAGAATTTGGAGGATGTAATGGTCTAGCCACCTGAATTATTTAATCTCTCACCTTCAGCATAATTCTCTTATTTTCTTTCCTCCTGCCTCGTGTGTCAAAGAAGCATGAATTCCTCAAATAAATAGAGCTGTCTAAAATATAAATCTCTCACATAAAAAACATTAATCTGTTTTGAGATTCTTCTGTAATTTCTTAGGCCAGAGGTATACTAAATGTTAATAGAATTTGGCTTCCCTTGACATAAATTTAGACAGCCAACACCACACTGACTGACAGAATGAAGTACACACGCAGACAGGCAACTTTCATCCATCCTCTGTTTGAAGCCGTGTCTTCACAGAAACTCTTGATAATGTATCTTCAGTCACATTAATCAGCTTCTCAAAATGTTCCCTTCCAGAATATAGAAGACTAACTGCATCTGGAAATTACTCACCAAAGTCAGAGCATTTAACAGTGTCAGTGACTGGTGTGTGGAGGGGAGGTTAGCCGAGACCATGAGAACTGCCACCCTTCTATTCTATCTGCTCATTCAGGCTGTGCAGCTTCTGGATAAACTGAGTGAGCAACCTATGTACTTTAGAACCTCCCAAGAGGCTCCTGGGGCCAAGTACAACACAGTGACCCTCCCTATCTTATCCTTCAAAGAAAGACTGTCAGCAGTCAGCAAACCCTATTAGGATGGGCTTGTACAAGCAAGAATGATGATATGATGAATATGACAGCTGTTTTACCCAAAAGGATAAGATCTACACTTGAAGAGATTGGAAGAACCAATCTCCTAACAATAATTCCTAGCAGAGAAAAGCATCCCTGAGAGGGAAAAGTCATAGGAAGTGTAACTTGCTCTCCTGGACCAGACTTTCTGTATATGGTCATGAGACAGAGCTGTCTAAAAATGTGACTTAGTGTGGTTAAATGCAGGAAATGGAGGAGACAATACTCCACTGTGTTCACAGGCCAGAGAATCAAGTTACAACCGTTTAGAGACTGAAAGCAGGACACCCTCCTGATACATGGGGACAGCCCTGATGTTAGAAGACATCAACTCTAATTACAAATGCTGTCCTTGCAGTGCAGCAGACAGTGGGCACACCATGCTGGCAGCATCATGAGGAACTCATAAAATACAATCACAGGACCCCACCCAGAATGCCTGAATCAGAATCTTCATTTTAGCAAGTCTGTCTGTGAATTGTATACATGTTAAAAGGTTGAGAACCAGTCTCCTAAAGGCTCCTAAGAGCATCTCATCTTGAGGATTTTAATACTCATCCATGAGCATGAACTCATGTGTTCTCTCTCTCTCTCTCTCTCTCTCTCTCTCTCTCTCATAGAAACTAGAGGGTTAAGGGCAAAAAGACAAAGACTGATTGAAAAAAATATAATTAATTACAACAGCTACACGTGACCTGAGGTTATGTACAGATATGACCTGTGGTTGCTGTGCCTCTGGCTTACATGTACACAAGCAGAGGGGACAGTAGAGGAGTGTGGGTAGGCTGCTGTTATTCATCATGTACAGTTAGCTGATGAGCCAAGATCAAACCATGACTAAAAGAAGAAAGCCAAGAGAATACTCTCCCCACTGCTCCTCCCCTAAACACCTGAGTGTCCAGCAGAGTGGAATGATAATAGACCCCACTTTCTGGGTCCCCAGAATCTCTAGACATGTCTCTGGGATAAGGACCTATCCTAAACTCAGAGACAAATATGAATCCTAAATTCACTTTTGGTGTAGACCAGAGTTGTGTATAACCAAGTATGAACCACTAGTTAGAACTACCTGTTTTTAACTTTTAAAAGTATTGCTGGTTAAGTTACATCTCAACCTCTTGCTTTCTTATTGAATAACTTTTGGTCAGTTTGTATCAATCATTCAAAGAGTAAATTCAATTATTTCTGAATAAAATCTATTTTGTTTCCCAAATGTATTTCTCTTCTTAATCTTCTTCTGAAATTGGAGGCTGGCTGGCTGGCTCCCACTTTGATGGCAAACTGCCCAGTTCGACCGATTTCAGAAAAAAAACAGAAACTAATAATTTTGACCCTGAGTGAATGGCTCCACACATCATGTAACATCCAAGAGAAAAGCAAACTTGGAAATCTTTTCTGGGAATGTTCAGACTCAGGCCAGATTCTTTGCAGTTGAAAGGTGGAGCTAGGGTGGAAGATAGACAACAGAATAGCACTGCTCACTTGACCATCCAGAACTCAAGTCCAAAGCTTTCCAGTGGCTTTGAAGACCTTTTTATCAGGGTGTCAAGAATAAAGATAGTCATTTCACTTAGAAGGTTACCAGCCCAGTGCAACTTAGAATGCTCAGGAATATAGTTTGTGGACCCCACAGATGTTAGGAGGGAAAATGTTTGCATTGCACTGAATTTCTTCTTCCTTCTTTCTCAAACATGTCTACAGGAGTTCTGAAATATTTAAGTAAGCCCATCCAAAGACCCTTTAGGCACCTACACTGTAAAAATTCTCCTTAAGGACTGTGATACTGATGGATTCTTTCACACACTAAATCTTCAGTGCCCCTGATGCCAATGGGATTAGGAGGGATTTATACCCCCAACTTGAAGTTTCAGGTGTGCTAGCCCCTCAGATGGTGACAATAAAAGTTAGTTGACCCTATATTGCCACAATGTAGAGTTATCTGGGAAGAGGGATCCTCAATTGAGAAAATGCCTCCATCATATTGGCTTGTAGACAAGTCTGTGGGGTCTTTTCTTAGTTGATTGATGTGGGAGGGCCCAGCTCTCTAGGGTTAGTTCTATCCCTGGGCAGGTGGTCCTGGGTTGCATAAGAAAGCAAACTAAGTAAGCCATGGTGAGCAAGCCAGTTAGCAGCATTTCTTACATTCTGGAGGCTGGAAAGGCCAAGGCCAAGCGTTAATATCTGGAAGGATTTATTTTTGTTTTCCTGGGCAGAAGGGCAGGGATGTGTGAGAGACTAAAACCAAATTCGCTTTTGTAACAAACCTGTGGTCATAATCCCACTTACCATAACAATGATCCCACTCTCAGAATAACAACAGGGACCCATTCTTCCATCCTGGCCTACTCACCTATTAGTCCTGTTACAGTGGTAGGTAAATTAGAACATGTCACCCAAGGCATAATGAAGGCAAGCCTCAGATCACATACTCCAATGCTCATTAAACAAACACGTATGTACTTACTGCAAACTCTCATAACACATACACTCCATGAGAACTACTGCAGGGGATCCAACTACATCTCCAAAATTACATAAGCCAGTTCCTTAATGTAAACCACAAGGGTGGGGGTGGGGACGATAGAGCGATAGCTCAGTTGTTAGGAGTTGCTTAGTGAAGATCTCAGTAAGAGCTGCTCTTGGAGAGACCCTGGGTTCAGTTCCCAATCACCACCCAGTGACTTACAATTAACTGAAGTCCCAGGAGATCCAACACCCTCTTCTGACCTCAGCAGGCACTGCACACACATAGTGCACATACATACTTGCAAGCCAATACACATATACATAAAATAAAAATGAATAAAGTTGTCAAAAATATATAAATCTTAACACACACACACACACACACACACACACACACACACACACACACACACACACACTGATTCTGTTTCTCTGAAGAACTCTAATTTCTAAGCTTTACCCCTAATAATTAACCTGCCCCTGGAGACTCCATGTGAATCATGTTGCTTAAATCATTCAATCCCCAGAACAACCAAGGAAGGAAGGGCTAAGAAGCATGGACCGCTCCTGATCCACCTGCTAAAAATAGCCTATAAACCATGGAAGTGGTTATTCTTTGAGAAAATTCATGGCTTCCATGAATGGAGCCAAAAGTACTTCTCAGAAAAGTATGAAGAGCCCACACTCAGTCACAAATGTCACTTCTCAATACAGTGTCCATTTCAGTTTTAAAATCATGTTGGTCACATTGCATCAGAATACAAAACAAATATGAATAGATTTCTATAGTGGTTCATCTGAGAAAATAATAACAGTTGGTAGGTAGCAATAATTAAACCTTTCAAAACCAGATGGCTAATGCCGACGTCAGTCAAAATTTGGGCTAACAAATGTGTACAGACATTATGATAAAATAAAACAAAAACTACCAAGGTAAGGGTGGCCCAGATTATGGGAGTGGCTGATGAATGACTGGTCCAGCCTGAGACCCGTGCCATGAAGAGTGAGCCCACCCCAACACTGCCTGGAATGCCAGGTCCCAGAGGCCAGATGGCCCAGAGACCTAGGATAGAACCAAACATGACTGGAGAAAAAAATGTCAATGTAATGATGCCTAACAATATTTTCTACACCCATAGATTGGTGACGACCCCAGTTGTCATCAGAGAGCCTTCATCCAGTGACTGATGGAAACAGCCGCAGAGACCCACAGTCAGACATTAGGCCAAGCTCAGGGAATCCTGCTGAAGAGAGGGAGGAAGGATTGTAGGAGCCAGAGGGGTCAAGGTCATCACAAGAAAACCCACAGAAACAACTAAGCTGACTGATAGGAACTCACAGAGTCTGAACCAACAACCAGGGGGTCTGCATGGGATCGACCTAGGACCTCTACATATATATGATAGTTGTGTAGCCTGGTCTACTTATGGGACTCTTAAAAATGGGGAGCAGGGACTGTCCCCAATGCTTTGGCTGGCTTTTGGGAACCTACTCTTCATACTGGATTGCCTTGCCCAGCCCTACATACAAGAGAAATGCTTAGTCCTGCTGCAACTTGGTATGCCAGGTTTTGCTGATACCCATGGAGGGCAGAGGGGCTGGGGGGGGCGGGGGAGGAAGAGAAGAGAGAGGGGAAACTGTGGTTGGGGTGTGAAATAAAAAAAAATCAATTTAATTAAAAATAAAATAAAACAAAACCCAAGTAATAAGCTAAAATAAAGACCTGCCACTTTGTGTGGGACTTAGGGTATAAGCATGAAAGTGATTAAACTCATAGAACCCCAAGCAAGAAGACAAGAAGACTGTCCATCTTTCCATGGCACTTCATACAAGGTATGTTTGTCTGTAGATTAAAAAAAAAAAAAAATCAGGAAAGTGCCCCAGGGTTTATTTGTCCTTACTGTTTCCAGGAGCTGTTTTAGAAATACAAAAAGGTAATTTTTCTCATGCTTCCAGTGCTTTAATATCCTATAAAAAGTAATAATAAAATTAGGTTAAAGCCATAGAAGCTACAAGAGGTGCATTCCACTGTGTCAACAGGCTCAGCATCTGGAAGCCAACGCTAATGTCTTTACAGTCATCCAATACGACCTCTCACCTTCCCAATTAAAACACAACATGTTCAGGATCAGTCCAGCTGAAGAAGAGCCTTAACTTCCCACACCTGTGGACATATCATGATCACCGTTTCCTAAACTCCGAAAACCACAAATGCTCCTTAATAAGCCAAACACTATGTAATCAATTCATTGCAGACACTCAAATATTTGTTAAATAAACAAATAAGGAAACAAATTAAACATCTCCGAAGAAAAGGAAGATGCACAGCAGTGGGAGCCAAACCAGCAGAAAGGTTGCTGGAAGAGACAGGCAATCTCCCCAACTCGAGACAAGTAGCTCCTTATAATTAATATTTGTCAATTAGGCGTGTAAACGACACTGCTTGTCAACAACCTTGGGCCTTTGTCAGCCATGAATGGCTTTTTCCTGTGCAGGCTGATAATGCAAAAGTAATTCAGGCGACTCCCGGGGGAATCGTTGCACAGAAGAGCGGAGCTTGAGTTTGCAGTTTCGTGTGTTGTCCTATGAGAGCTTCCTCCTCAGCCTCCCGCAGGCAGCTGAGTTATTAGTATTCTTTCCCCACGGATGGGACTTCATTTTTAAATCCAGGATGCCATAAAAAAAAAAATCTGGTGGAAGTTAATTTTGATTGTTAGACTAAAAGGCCAGTGCCTGGGTTTATAATGCTGACCAGTGCTGCTCTCCGTACTCTTCCTTTGGGATACCAGGCAAAATAAGCACCTTGCCTTTATAGTTGCCTGTTTTACACACTCCAAAGGAGGGTTTTCCATCTGGGAGGTTGATGCAGAAAACAGGGACGGTGTAGCCATGAGAGCCTGCTGGAGCAGGAATTGCAGGGGCCGAACACAGCCATCTTCAGTGGCTCTGAAACTGGGTCTTCTCATCCTCCCAGCTTTCCCTGTTTTATTGATGTGAAAATAGACATTTTAGGATGTATCTGGAGCCTGATAGTAACCAGTATGTGATGAAAGTGACTCGCAAGTCAAGAAGAGAAACGATGTTTTACGTTAAAAGTGAGGAACTTGAGTACCGCTCCCCAGCATTGCATATCAAGCAAGCATGGAAAGCACCAGTGAAGGGCAAGGTCGAGACTCACAGCATCCCCTGGCTCAGCAGAATGTGGGCTGGCACAGAGAGAGCCCTAGGCTAACACAGTGGCGGGGAATGGTGGAACCAAAAGCGAGAGAGCGAGAGAGCGCTCTGGAATGGAAGCAATTGTGATAAAGAAGGGTGAAGCAGAGACCTCGAAGCATGAAAATGGGGCTTCACTTCAAATAAAGAAAACTGAAGCTACTCACTGATTATCATACTATTTTACCCTCATTTAAAAGTTTGGCATGTTCACCAACAGAAGCTCCAAACTCTTTTGCAGAGTATGGGGGAGGAAAGGGCACATCCCCTGGAGGAACGTGGCCAGACACCTGTGTTGGTTCCTTGTAAGTTTTTTCTGTTCCTGTCACACTGCTAACACCTTCAGTGGTTCTCTTCCTTTCCATGTCGTTGTCTCATAGGACCTTCAGTTTCGTCCCTATCGCCAAACTATTTTCTCAACGCTTTCTAACCAATCCCCCTGGCTCTGATCACCCTCCTCCAAACTGACTTTTTATGCAGTCTCAATTTGGTAGGGCTACAAAACTGGCACGCATACATCAGTTTCCTTATTCTAGAAACGTCTTGTAATGACCACACCAGTCCTGCCCTATCTGCTATCTGTTAGGTGTCAGACTCAGGACAAAGGGCTCAGGTGCCTATTTAACATTATCAAAGCAGACTTTGGCTGCCGGTTTCCCTCAGTCCCTACTCACAGGTAACCTGTGGCAGAGGGCTGGCACACCCTGCCTGTACCCCCAACCCCTGCAGTCCCTGATCGTCCCTTTCTCCAGCTTCTCTGGTTCCTATAGGACCTCAGCCATTTTGACTATGTGAACTTTTGGGGTCTTGGTTCCCTTGTCCTCTTGGCTCCTGGTTCCTTCCTTCCTCTCTCCTCTCATAACCCGGTTCAGTCTGGACCCTGCCAGGAGCCTCTGGCTGTGCGGTCCCTCATGAACCTTCTCCTCAACGTAGGAGCAGCCACGTCCTCATCTTTTCATTCACTATCAACACTGCCTGATTAGAGTTCAAATACGCTTGTGGAACTAGCAAGCCCCTCTTCGCGCTTTTTTTTTTTTTTTTCACTTTTTTCCACCACCAACCCTCTTCCACACAGCTCTGATGCCTCCCAACACAGGAATGTGTTGTTCCCTGAGTTGGTTGTGAACTGTTTCTCTTTCAAGAGCCAGGACGTCAGAATCCACCCGACAGGCATCTCCCTTGACAACAAAAGGGTCCTCTTGGTGAGGAGTCCAGGAAGACCATTACAAATACATCTTGGCTTCTCCTCTGGGGGCCCCTGGCACTCTCCTCTCCAGACCTGACTCCAGACCAGTGTCTGGCTGTCCAGCGGCATTCTGACTTTTCCTTTTTCCCTAGTGCTGGCCCCTTTGAATTCCATCAAGTCCTTGCATGGTTCTGTTACAGCCTCCTGCCTTTTTTCCCCAGACTTCTTTGGGTTGTCTGTGGTGACCACCTCCCCAGTATCCCTGGGACTTTCCCTATCAGATTCACCACCCTCATCTAACGCTTTTGAGCCCTTATGGAAAAGCTATTGTTGAATCCCAGCTTCTGCCTCATCTCCCATTTACCTTTCTTACAGTAGGCCTGTTCCGTGAGCCTGGAGACCTTGAAAGACAGCGGCGGTTCCCGCTGATCTTCCCAGATCGTGTCTGCCATCTAGTGGATATAGGTATTAATTACACAGGGGCTGGGTGCAAAAGCTCGTCTACGAGTGGAAAGATTTTGTTCTCTCTTCAAAAGGTGATTGGTTGTGCAAATGAGAAAGCTATGCATTTAGAGCAGCCAGAGCGGGGATTATGAAGTAGATTTTATTCCCTCTCCCAGAAATCAGTTTCAGTAGTTTGTGCTTTTCTATCCGTGTCTACTGTTCCATTGTATAAATAGGCCGCATTTTAGACATTTGTCTAACCGGTAGACATTAGAATTCTTTTTGGTTTGGGGCATTCATAAAGTTGTTGTGAATATATTGTGAATATTATGTAGAACCCTTTTTGGGACAAATGTTTCAATTTCTCTTCAACAAACAGCCAGGAGTAAAATCGCTGTCAAAAGGGGTGGGCAGGAACGTTGAAACACTGCCATGAACGCATTTCTTTGCAAAGTCACTGTGATCTCAGCCAAGGCCAGCAAGCCAGGTCTCTAGGAGTTGGTCTCATTGATACCGTGTGCTTTGCAGAGTGACCGATCCGGGTAATGCTGTGGATTCTTGCCTGTGAACTCAAGGAAGGTACTTATCTGCTGTTGGCTTCAGATTGGAATGTTGAGGTTTCTGATCAGCCTAGCTGGAGAAGAGTCCGGCAAGGTACCGCCGCCACCCGCAGATGCTTCTGAGGCCTCAGAGAAAGTGTGAGCACATCTGGGCCGCGTAGTGGGGACATCACTGTGGACCTGTGAACTGAAGCTGTGACGCTTGCCCAGATGCTGGTGGATAAAGGCAATACTGAGCTGAGGAGTGTGGCTTTCCTCTTGTAATAGAAAATAGAAGCACAGGGTACAGCTCACTTGCTGCCTGCTGAGCACAGTTCACAGTGCTCCTGCCTCAAATACACCTGTGTGTTCTCACACACACTGACGACCACTGCAGTCCAGCTCCGTCCTGTAGAGGACTCTGGAAGCAAGAGCCACTGGGGAAGACTGGTGGTTTGGAGATCATGGGAAACCTCTCAAAGAATTAAATTACTCTCTAAGGGTTGATACTGTGTAACAGATAAGAGTTGACCAACAAGACTCCAATTCTGTCTCCCTACCTCACAGCTTTATGATTTTATTTAACTCAGAATTTAACTTCCTTTTTGGTAAAACGGGTCTGATACATATATAATGGACATTTTGTATATTGTCAATGCCTAATAGATTGTTACTCATTATTGTCTACTTTAAACATATCCATTGGGAATAACATTAAAATGTGTATGCTCTTGCTTGTCATAAAGAAAGTCTGGAGGCATACATAAAAGACTAGTAGAAATAGCTAACTATAGAAATGGGAGCTGAGGACTCCAGGTTGAAGACAGATATTATCAGTGGATACTTTTCTGCATATATAATCTATATTCAGTATCGATTCTTCAGGCCACTAGAGGCAGAGTTCAAACCTGAGATCTTTTCCACCCTGAGTTCCCTTCCTCTGCCTCTTATTTCTCTCTCACTGTCCCAAAAGAGTGAGTTGGGGTCAGGATCTACTGACCTCAGAGCTAGAGCCGTGTACAGTACATCCCCCTCCTGCATTCCGTCCCATCTCGCTTTGCTGGATACAGTAAGATGACTCTAGAGGTCTGCTGCTGGGATTGGGTAGTTAAAACAACAATGGCTTCCATTACAAGCTAAACCTTAAGAACTAACAGTGTTAACAGCCTCCGAGAACTGGGAGGTGATGAGGAAACAGAATCTACAAGAGTCCAAGATCTCAAAACCTCACAGTGGCTGAGCAAGCAAGCAAAACCACCTGCCCGGCTCTAGAGCCCCGATCAGGGTCTCTGTGTACCCGGGCTGGGAGCCAGGCACTGAGGACGGGAGTCTGCCATCACTAAGGATGAAGGCCTGACATCACTTACTTGTCCTTACCAACAGAGGACTAAGAGCTATGACTTGTCAGTAGCAAATGGGTCACAAAGACCCATACTATATTTACAATGAAGACTTTGGACCACCCTCTCCTCTGGAGTTCTTCCCTTTCTACAAGGCCCTTATAGGTCATTGAGAGATCTGAGTTTGAGGCAAAACCTTTGATAATAAAAGAAAACATTTCTTGGACAATCCCTCTGTCCTCACCCTTCAGGGACCTGTGGACCAGGCTTCTGAGCTCTGAGGTACCAGCCTAGCAATGTTCTTTCCCTTCCTGTACTGCCTAATGCATAGGTGCCACACAGGTGGCAAGTCAGAGCATGGGTGATGGATTCCCTGGCAAACCTGAATCATACAGCACTCAAGTTGGGGACATGGCTTTTTCTTTTCAGTCACTAGAAATAACCACAAAAAGTGAAAGCTAGATTTGATTTGCTTTTATTTTTGTTTACTGTGGGATGGTCTTTCTGTGTGCTGTGAATATGTGTCACTACCACTGGTTAATAAAGAAGCTGTTTTGGCCTATGGTAAGGCAGGATAAGAGCCTGGCTGGAAATCCAAGAGAGCTATAAGGAGAAGAGGGTGGAGTCAGGGCAGACACCATCCAGCTGCCCAAGGAGCAAGATGCCAGCAGACCAGTAATGCCATGGCCATGTGGCAATATATAGATTAATAGAAATGGGTTGCTTTAAGATGTAATAGCTAGCTAGCAATAAGCCTGAGCCATAGAACAAACAGTTTGTAATTAATATTAAGCCTCTGAGTGATTATTTTATAAAACCAGCTGCTGCCTGGGTGGGACCGGACAGGACTGAGAAACTTGAGTCTACATTTGTTTTTAAACTTATATCTTTCCCAACTTATTTTGTGCCTTGACAAATAAGAGAATTCACATAAAATATGACCATATACCTGGCCAGCCTTTAAACTAACAGGAAAAGCCAGCCCATGTCAGGCTTAGATGGTTAGATAAGATTTTTTCCATGTGTGATTTCTCTAGGCTACATCTGCACAAGCTCAGAAGATGCCAGAGAGGCTGAAAGTGGTTGTTGCACCCTGCCCGGGTGGGCAAGTTCATCAGGTCAACATCATCAACATAGTTGACTCTATCCTGACACTTCAGGGTCCAGATAAAGCCATTCATGGGGATTTCTGCTCATAACCTATTCACAAGCATCTTAGTAACCCCAAAGAATTGAGACTGCAAAAACTTATCGGAGGAGACATACACACCACAACCCTACCCCTCAAGGCTCAGGGATCTTCATGGAAGAGGAGGCAGAGATGGTGGATGACTTAAAGGAAACAGCATTTTCTGGATACCGCAGGGCAGTTTCACATGGGAACCCCACAGTGAATATGACAGCTAGTACAAGCCATGTGCAAGCTCAGGGCAGACAAAACCCCAACCAGCATGGTGAAGAGGTGGTTGACAGAAAATCCCAACACTAGCTAAGGAGCTATTAGCATTTCATAGCATCTGGGAGAGGGGAAAGTCAGCTTTCTTTAACAACGGCATGAAACTTGGGATATCAACCAGTACAGGCCTCATGCCCAAGAGTAGTTGGGCAGCACTATCTAGACTTGATGAGCTTTTAGAAAGGAAAAACAAGAAAACTCAAAAGTTAGGTGGGTAGGAAGGTGAAGGTGGAGAGGGTCGGTCTGGGAGGAGTTGGGGTATGAGGTAAATATGGTCAAAATAGACTGTATAAATTTCTCAAAGGATTAATAAAAATATGACTTTAAAAATTCCACAGAGCATAGATTTAGAACACAAAAGAAAGATGGCAGAATACAACAAAATGAATCATGAACAATTTAGTGTCCTCCCAAGAGGAAGTGGGAAATGGGGGAATGGTGCGATTATTTTTATGACTGTGCATCATCTGATTTCAGATGACCGTGAGTCATGGCAGCCTGTATTTATTCAATCCAGCAAACTTCCCAGCCCCTCTGGAGACCTTTATCACATTTATTCTGACAAAGTTCCACCCTCCCCTGACGTGTCCCAATCACATCTTTTGTTGACTGAGAAACAGTCTTTGCAAAGCTGAATGACTCTACACATTCCAAAGCATAGATACTATCCCCGTATCCCTGCCTTTCCACTTTAGTTCATCTATTTTGAGTTTGTGAATGACTTCCACAGCTTTGTTGGACACCTGAAGTCTGCAATAGTGTTAAACACTGACTATACTATGGTTTTCCCTATACATAACTATGAAAAAGTTTAATATAGAAATTAGATATAGTAATAGATCAACAATAATTAATACTAAGATAGGACAATTAGCTATCTATCATAAATATGCCATAACAAAAGTTATGTGGTTATGATACTGCTTTTATACTCCTCTCTCTCTCTCTCTCTCTCTCTCTCTCTCTCTCTCTCTCTCTCCCCTCATTCTGCCTTCTTCCTTCTCTTTCTCTCCATCTTGTTCTTTCAATATCTTGCTATACTCTATTACATTTTCAGACCATGTTTGGCCACAGGTAGTTGATGCCAGAGAGAAATAAATCATGAAGGAGGGATCCTACCATTTGTAGATTAAAATGTGATGTCACAGCACATTCCACAAAAACATTGGTTCCCTGGAATATAGATGAGTAAGGAAGAAGAAACTCTACAGGCAAGAAAATGACATCTCTTGGCTAAGTAGACTTCAGCTCTACCCCATACCACCTGCTCAGGTTAACTTCCACCACGCCCTCATACAGGGTCCCAAACACAAAGACTCCATCCTCTGTCTTAGCTCAGTATTTCAGAGCTGACTGCTGCTCTCTGAGTTCCTTTCACCTCTACACAATCCATCTCACTGCTTCCCCATAAATTCTGACAGTACTAGGTGACTCCGATATCTGGTCCCAGCACAGATGTCTGTCATCTCAGTCTCACACTGGCCTGTTTTCCATTCTTCCAGTCACTTGAGAATTGCTTTTCAAATCGGGACAAGTCCCCGTACGGCAGTGCCAGCGTGCCCTTAGGAGGGGAATACATGGTTAAGCGGCTATTTTGTCCCACACAATTTCCAATAATTCATTTTCAAAATGACACTGTACATTTTTGTTTGCTGCATTTTTTTAACTTTTACATTTTTTTTGTTAGCAAACAAAGAGATTTCATTATGATGTCGGTCTACACATACATCATTGTACATTGTTCCTCCTGCACCCCCTATGCCCCCCCCAGTTTCTCCCCCCTCCTCTGCTGGTGTTCTTCCTCCCCACAAATAGTTTCCTTTCTGCTTTATGTGTAACAGACACAGAAACACAATTCTCTCCCCCGCCTCCCCCCGCCCCGCCGCCTTTTTTCCCTTTTCTTTCCCCTAACACACATTTATATTTAAATCTAGGCTCTGTTTCAAAGAAAATGTGCAATATTTCATCATTCCCTGTCATCTTCCTTTTAATCTCCTTCCCTTCAGGCCTCTCCACTCCTCACAAGACCAGATACTTTTGTACTCAAGTTAAATAAAATATTTTACTAATCCTTTGAGAATTCCCATGTATGTGCAATGTACGTGGATCATATTTAATCCTCATTCCTTCCCATAACTCCACTGAGATCCATCCCTTTCTCCTACCCCTTCCCAACTTCATGTCCTTTTTTTATATCCCACCAAGTCCAACTTGGGCTGCCCATTTACTCATAGATGTGGGATCACCCAAGGAACAAGGTCAACCTATCAGCAGCAGCATCCTAAAAGAAAACAGAATCTCCCACCCCCAAAAGCCATCAGTTGACATGCCTACTCAGGTGAGGTAGATCCCATAGGGACCCCATCTAGGTGAAGAGCTACAGGTAATTAACGGCTGCTGAGAGAAGGAGATCAGTCTTCCCAAGGACAAGCTATCTGGGTGAGTATCCAATCCCAAGTGGTCAATGCTAAACATAAATACATACAAGCAGCAGGCACACGTGTGTGTGTGTGTGTGTGTGTGTGTGTGTGTGTGTGTGTGTGTGACCATAATAATTAAAGAAGAACAGGTCAATAATTTAAGAGGAGTGGAGAGGCATGGGAGCAGTTGGAGGGAGAGAGAAAAGAGATGAATATTATGGAGATGCAGTACTCATGTAGGAAATTCTCCAAAAAGAAAAAAAGTTATAATTTTACAGTTAACAGTGTCTTTAAAAAGCCACAGTTTAAAAGCACAACCTGCTGCCGGGCGGTGGTGGCGCACGCCTTTAATCCCAGCACTCGGGAGGCAGAGCCAGGTGGATCTTTGGGAGTTTGAGGCCAACCTGCTCTACAGAGCGAGATCTGGGAAAGGCGCAAAGCTACACAGAGAAACCCTGTCTTGGGAAAAAAAAAAAAAAAAAAAAGACAACCTGCCAATAGCTCCTCAGGGGCCATGAGCCTCTCTCTCTCCTGCTAGAGTGTTGACTGACTTGATCTTATGCAGGACTGGTATAGGCCAGCACAGCTACTGTGAGCTTGTAAGTGCCACCAACAGTCTGTCATATCTGGAAGATACTATTTCTCTCTTTCCACCCCATCCCTGAGCCTTGGGTGAGGGGTAGGGGGGATGGGGATGGAGATGTCCCATTTGCGGCTGAGCACTCCACAAACATCTATTCTCTACACTTTAACCAGTTTTAAGTGGACATATTAACCACCATCCACTGCACAAAAACCCTTCTCTGATGAGGTCTGAGAGCTGCACTAATCTATGGGTAGAGAGACTTGAATTTAGAGGGCAGTTTGATATTGTGTGCATGTAGCAAAATAATAGGAGGTCCACTCATAGAGCCTATAAAATACCCTAACCATGAGTTCATAGCCAGATTAATAGCACCAAGCATGTATTGCCTCCTGTGGAATGGACCAATCAAAAAGTGGTTGGTTACTCCCATAGCTATCATGTCCCTATTTCACCATGTGAATATAGACAATAGGCACAGTAATAGATTAACAATAATTAATACTGAAATAGAACAATTGTAGTGATAGTCCACAAATATGCTATAATGAAAGTCAAGACATGCCATGGGCATATTTTGCCAATCCAGTCCTGTAGCTCACAATGTTCACAGCTGGGTTGAGACTGTTGATGACTTTTTTTCTTCCCACCAGCCTGCATAACATCTTCAGGTGCTGTGAGAACTACCTAGCACACAGGAAGCTTCCTGGTCAGTACCAGCTTGATTTCTCCATGCCCTGTGACTAAAGCGTGCCTTCAGCAACGGGGTCTTAGCCTAAAGTTCTGGTGGGCAAGTGATGGCAGTGGCAACAGCCTGTATTGTCTGAGGACTCTTAAGGACACCCTTAATCAACAATGGAAGGAGAGGTACACCTTGCAGTGTGCTTTTCATTTGGTAACCTGTGGCTTCTGGATGGGGCGTCACTCTCTGTTTGTGCAAGGTAACTCCAATTAGACTTTATTATATGCATATAAAAAAGAAGTTTATAAACGATGTTTCTATTTGGCTTTTTCAAACACCTCTGGAGTTAGCTATCCCTCCCCTGACCCCTTCCCTCCCATCCCTCTCCCCACTTAATCCTCCCTTCCCATGATCCCCCTTTCCCCTTCATATCACCTGTAGTCTACTATCCCCTCTCCTTTAAGATCTTTCCTTCTCCTCTTATGCATGCCTCTTTTTCGTTTTCTGGCCTCTGCAGGCTCCAGATTTAAACTCTCAAATCAAAAGATTCAGCAGTAGGATCTTCATGAGTGAGAACATACAATGAACACTACATTTTAAAAGCCTTTTGGGCCAGGTATGGTGGCCCACGTCTTCAATCCCACTGCTTAGGAAGCAGAGGCAGAGGCAGGAGGAGCTCTGTGAGTTGGAAGCCAGCCTGGTCTACAAAATGAGCTCCAGAACATCTGGAACTACAAATAGAGATCCTGTCTCAGAAAACAAACAAAAAAGACTTTTTGCCAAGGAATACTATCCTTACAGCAAAATGCAATGTTCATTGCAAAGCTTGAAGACCTCAAAATATTGCAAGTCCCCAGAAGGCTCAGTCAGCTTCTGTGTCCATCCTCTGCCTCATGCAAGGTTCACCCTGTGCTGGATTTTAGCAGATTGAGCCATTTGTTCCGTTTTCAAACCTTATACAAGCAGAACCATCTATTTTTGGTTGTGAGCCTAGCCTTTAACAGCTGAGCCATCTCTCCAGCCCAAGCAGAACCATCTATTATAATCCTCACTGAAGTATTTCCTTCAAAATCATCTTTGTGAGGTTCACCCATTTCTCTATATGTCGTTCTTACATAATTGTTATATGCAGTATGTATTGCAATTTGTGAGTGTCCCACAATTTATTTATTCATTCCAGTTGATGGACATTTGAATAGTATCCATTTTGGAGCTATTATGGACAGGGGTGGCATAGACATTTCAGGGCATGATTGCAGGGTCATCCGTTATTTGTATCTGAATTTAGCCAGTATTTCCAATTTTCCCAAAGTAATTGTACCAGTTGGCATTGTCGTCAGGTCTGTGAAACGGTACCAGTTACTGCACACCTGCCAGTGCTCACCATTCTGGTGCGACGCATTTACCTCCTTTGAAAACAAGAGTGAGGACCTTCCTCTCCCAAAGAGAGGCCAGCTCTTTTCCCTCTGTGTGAGAGTAAGTCTTGTGCATTCCCATGCTTACAGGTGGCTTCGGTTCTGGAGAGGGGGACAGAAAAGCTTGAGTTTTTGATGCCTGAGACTCTGGGGCCAGAGGTTAGAAGAAACTGTGACACAACGGGAGAATTTCTATTAGCTACTCCACACCACCTTTGTCCAGACCCTATGAGTTTTCCAGAGTTGGCTTTCCAACTCCTCCTATTGAATTGATGAGATGAAATAGTTCTGGATAAATGAACCATAGTTGGCTTTCTTCACCTTTAACTGAGAACCTGTGGCTACAGCAGGTTTCACTGCTGTCTGAGCTCATTCACTCAGACCTATATAACATTCTCTGATGGTCTCAGAAATAAATAGGGCTTGGCTTGGGGTTTCTTGCCCATGAGAGCCTGGTTGAGGAAATAAAGCTCACATTAGCCTTATAATGAGAGTTTATAAAGAAAATTCGCTTTGTAAACAGGAGTCTGCCGCTTTGACTTCCAAGGCCCTTGGTTTTCAAGATGATGAATAAATTCCATTTAGTCTTCCTTGACTTATGGGTAGGATAAGCTAATCAAGTATACAGAAAGCATGAGAATGCGCATCCCAGGTTTTAAGGCACAGTTTTGCTTTCCAAACACTTACCCCCAAAAAGGGGTCCACATTTTGTACCATCGTGTTTTAGAAAATACAGTGTACAAAGCCAATAAGAGCACTCACAGACAAGAATGTGTCATAGATAACACAAGCTTCATGAGTGTCATGAATAATCAGCAATGATAGCCATATTAAGCCATGCTTAGAAACTGTCAAGAAGACTAGACAGATTACTCTGCTGCATAGACTGAGAGCAGTAAGAGGCTGTCTGTACATTTCCCACAAATTGTCTCATTGACTTCCTCCAATGTGCCAAGAAGATAAGCAATAGTCCTGCTTTTGCAATTTTATACATGATGAAACCAAGCCTTAAAGAAGTTGAGTACTTGTCCAGATAACCACACAGCAACATGGGATAGGCTGTGCATCCTCAGGGTCTGAGCTTTAACCAATGCCTGTCTATATGTCTGTCTGTCTGTCTGTCTTGATCCCTCTATCCCTTTCTCTGTGACAATTATGGTTGGCCATGAGGTAGTACTGTGACTCTAAAGGAGACATAATGTGGATTCTGGGCAACAGTGAGGCTTCTGTCTAGCCAGCTAGAATGAGAATGGGGGAAATTATGGTTCCTAGGTTTCTGTGGCCTCCAGGGCCCCTCATCCCATGTAGTCAGCTGTATTCCATTAATGTGGGGAATGCCTAGCATCTCCCATGTTTATGCATTTTATCATAGGACCTTATCAGGACCTGCTACAAATGAACAAGGTTTGAGTGTGTGCCCTAAAGACTCACTTGGTCTCCAATATGGTGATGTTAAGAGATGGTGGAGGGGCTGGAGAGATGGCTCAGCAGTTAATAGCAAGAGGACCCAGGTTCGAAACCCAGCACCAACATGACAGCTCTCAATTGCCCTTAACTCCTATGTCAGGAAACCTGACACTTCTTCTGGCCTCTACAGGCACCATGCATACACATGGTAAACAGAAACAGGCAAGAAAAACATCCTATACATAAAATAAAAATATGTATCTTAGAAATATTAATAGAAATATGGTAGAACCTGTAAGAGGTGGAGCTCAGTGAAGACCATTACTGGATGCTCCCCTGTCTTGCCTCTTCCTTTCCTCTTCTCTCTTTTAGCTCGCCCTCTCTCTCTCTCTCTCTCTCTCTCTCTCTCTCTCTCTCTCTCTCTCTCTCTCTCTCTGTGTGTGTGTGTTTTTCTCCCTCACCATACCATCCTTCCTTCTAGCTCATGTCCCTACTATAATGTCATTTTCTATGATGACCCAGTCAAGGGGCTCTCACAAGAGGCCAAATCTATAGGGCCATCCAATCTCGGAGTTTCAACAAAACAACCTATGAGATACAGAAATCTCTTTGTTTTATAATGTAGATAGCCTCAGGTACTTCTTTATAGCAACATAAATCTAATACAAAAGCCCATAGAGAAAATAACCTGAACTCAGGCTCAATATGTCATTTCTACTGCTTTTAAATCTAAGCCAGATTCTGTGAGGCCCCACCTTCAGGTTCGGGTTCCCCAATGACAACTAACACTTGTCCCTTAAAGGCAACTTAATATATAACAAAGATCCTACAGAAGCCAATACGTTATTGTAAAAGAAATGACAACAGTATTGATAGCCCTAAGGACAATAATAATTACTAATTCCTGGCAGACAGTTACCTACATTATATCATACTTTTTTACCCACAGCTCAATAGGTGTAGCCTACTCAAATTCTCATTCCGTGAAGAAATGGAAGTCCATCAGGGCTCAGTCATCTGGCTGTGACTTCATAGGCAGTAAATGTCAAAGCTGTCACCTCTTGTACAACTAAACCACCATCAACAAGACACAGATTCAGGGTCATCTTCCACTGTGTCGCTTTAACCCCTTCACCTGTCCACTTACCATGAGTAAGCTGGGGGAAGCTGGATATGTTTTTGTCTCCTGTTGCTCCAGCTTGAAGTCTATGGGGTTGCCTGACCTTGGCGATAGTTCAGAAAGATGGGGGCGGGGAGGGGGGGCGGGGGGGGGGGCGCGGGGGAGGAGCAGAGGACATGACTGTAATTCCACAACATGGTCACCAGGTGACAGTATTGTCCTTTCCTTTGCTATAGTCCCTAAGGACATTTTGCCCTCAAGTAATTCCACCTATGAGCCCATTGTGAAAACACCTTTCTCCTGGAATCTTTCCACCCAGCCAGGAATTACCCCAAATGCAAATAGATATACCTTCGAGCAAAGCCAAGCCATACAACACTTCCCTGATTACGTTTTGATGTTGCTAACAATTTGATCTTTCTAATTACCGAGAAAGAAAGCCTTGAATGAAGTCATGGTAGGAGACACCCGAACTTTCTATATTTATCACTGAATATTCCTCTCACCTTACACCACGTGCTCAGGTTGGCCACAGAAACGTCCTGAGTGTTAGTACCTCGGTAGCCCCAGTTTGCCTTCACTGTTGAACAAACATGATGCATTTATATCTTTTTTTCCCCCTCTTGGCTTTGCAAAGTCAAAACTGTCAAGGAGCTTTTGCTCAGGATAGGTTCTGTTTAAAAAGTCAATACATTCTACCCAGAAAAAAAAATTTTTTTTCTAAACACAGAGACCTGATCGTTTCATTTATTCAAACACCATGTTTATTCTTCTGTTTCCAGCTAATTCTGACCCTACAATCCTAGGCAGTTAGCAGTGAGGTTTGGAGATCTTCTCACTTGCATTTATCTTTAATCTGCAGCTGGGAACACATGGCCTCCAGACATGCTGTGCCCACCTGCTCCTTATTAAGACTAACAGGGGCTATCCACACACAGTGACCCAGGAGAAATTGGACACAAGATTAATGCTGCATAAAATTTCACACTGTGAATGTCAGCTCTGAGCTGCAGGATTTCAGTAATTAGAGGGGAAATAAAACCTTACAGATCTTTTCTCTCACTGTAAAAATGTTAATCGACAAAGCAGCCAGAATAAAGAACTTCCCTACAACAGCACAAAGAGTACTATTAAATTGGAGAGAAAATTCCACTCCAGCTATAAAGTGCCATAAAAGCTACATGGGCCTTCGGAAGAATATATCACCTATGGAAAAAAATAAATAAATTTTATAAGGAAGTTATTTAAAGAAGGAACAGTCACTTAAAAATGCAAAGGATGATAAAATGCTATTTCTGATGCCCCATGACTTCTTTTTAAACCCCAAACGCAAGCATTTCTCAGAAGAAACCTGTCTTGTGTTCTCTCATGTGTAGTGTCTAGATTGTCTTTAAAGTCATGAATGCAGTGCCTTTCTGGGGAGTGGGAGAAAAGTGGAAAGAAGGGTGAATTGTATGCATCTGTGATGATATCACAATGAAGCCCATTATTTTGTGTAAATAAAATATGACAATAATAAGAACGCAAGGAAAGATGACTGGGATTAAGAAAGATAAAGGGCAAACAAGAACTCAAATCACCAAGACATCCAGACTCCTTGCATCCTGTCTTCTGTTTGATCCACTTGACTCACAAGCTATACTTTTGTGATCCCAGCCCTCCCATGTTTAATTAATTATGACTTTGTTTCCCGAAATAAAGAGAATACAGCTTTTGTGTTGTTACCTCATTGTCTGGCTTTTAAAATAGATACTGTATTAGAGTTTGCTAAAAAACAGAACTGGTCGAGCGTGTGTGTGTGTGTGTGTGTGTGTGTGTGTGTGTGTGTGCATGAATGTGATTGATTGATTATAATGAATTTATAAGTCATGGTCCAACTAGTCCAACAATGGCTGTCTCCCCATGAAAAGCACAAGAATCCAGTAATTGTTCAGTCTACGAGGCTGGACATCTCAGTTGGTCTTTAGTATACACCAGAATGCTGCAGAAGTAGGTTCTAATGCCAGTTCAGGAATGAACTTGCCAGCAAGAGTGAGAGCAAGCAGGCAAAGAGAGCAAACTTTGCTGTGGGATAATGCTCTTGTGCACTGTAAAGATTTGTCACTCAAATTGGTTTAATAAAACGCTGATTGGCCAGTAGTCAGGCAGGAAGTATAGGTGGGGCGACCGACTAGGAGAATTCTGGGAAGAGGAAGGGCGGAGTGAGGAGTCACCAGCCAGATGCAGAGGAAGCAAGATGAGAATGCTGCACTAAGAAAAGTTAACAAGTCACATGGCTAAACATAGATAAGAATTATGGGTTAATTTAAGTGTAAGAGCTACTTAGTAATAAGCCTGAGCTACTGGCTGAGAATTTATAACTTTATTAAGCCTCCAAGTCAATTATTTGGGAAGTGGCTGCTGGGTATTTGGGAACAGGCAGGTGGGAGAGAAACTTCTGCCTAAAGCTTCCTTCTTTTATGCCATTTACATAGGCTGACAGCAGAAGGTATGGCCCAGATTCAAGGTGGATCTTCTTACCTCAAATTATTCAATCAAGAAAAATCCCTTACAGGTGTACCCAACAGCTTGGGTTTTAGTTACTACAGTCAAATTGACAGGTAAGAATAGCCATCACAGATACAAATTCTCACTCTCTCATCACTCATTTTTGGAGAAAGTATACCCCAAGAAAACCATGTGAAGTCAGGACTGACCAATGAGGTTTCACAAGATAGAAGTGTTGCCAACCATAATGAAAGAATGAATATTGATTGCATCTCTGGACTGGGTACTTCAGGTTCATAAAACAATTCCTAGAGAATTGCTTGCAACATCAACAGGCACATCTAACATAAATTATATTTAATTATACCTGTTTGACCCCCAAGTTTAGGGTCTCAAGTGGGCGCCCCAAGAACCCAGACTCCAGTCCAGTTGATGCAACAGCATGAGGAATTTATTAAGGCTTCTGTACAGAAGGGCTTCTCTGCTCCCAAGAGTAGCATCTTACTGCAGCCCCATAAGGGCTTTTAAAGGAAAAACCCACAAAACCCACAAGATTACAATTCCCATACAATGTCACTTCGATTGATTTATGTCTAGAAGCTAATTTCATAAAATCATTGTCTGGTTACAGAGTGATCACAGAGGGGGATACAGTTACGTCAGTGTGCACATTTTTCTTGAAACCTCAAGGGGGGTATCAGGGTGGCAGTGGAGTTTACACAAAGGTCATGGTGGTCCTTCCTGGAACACTTGCAACTATCCCAGTCACAGTTGAGCACATCTCTTAAGAGAAATCTTTTTACATTGTTATATTGTTACAGGGGTGATTGAGTAGTGGCTGAGTCAGGTGGCCCTTGAAACTAGATTTTTAGTTTCTCATTTCCTGGTGCTTGAAGTTTCTCTCTTCCTGAGGCTTGCAGGTGTAAGCCTGAAGGGCTAGGGTCTTTCAATACCCTCGTTTGTAAGGAGTCAGAAGGTCTAGAAATTCACACCAGATAGAACCTTCATTCATTCATTCATTCATCGAACTTTCCTGCAGTCCCCACTGTCGAAGACTGAAAAAGGATGGGACAAAGCTGGCTCCATGTGGGCTGATGCCTGCTTCGTGAAGACACAGAAATGAAAAGGGACAGTGCTCTGCTTTGATGTGAGATGCCTCCTACAGGTTCCTGAGGTTGAGCCTGGTCCCCAGCTAGTGGCTTGTTTGGGGATGTTGTAAAAACATTGAGCTATAGGTCCGCCTAGCTGGCAGATGTAGCATTAGGGACAGGCTTTGGGGGACAGACTTCCCCAGGTTCTGGTCTAGAACCTCTGTCTGCTTCCTGATCTGCCAAGACATGCGCTGTTGCTACATCATGCTCCAGCCGCCACGGTGGACTGAACAGTAATCCAAAACATATATTTCCTTCCTTAAAGTTTTATTGTTTCTGTTTTGTCAGAATAATGAGAAAAAATAATGAGTGCAGAAAAAGTGATACTGAGAAGTGGAGTGTTGCAGCAGAGATAAAGCTGACCTGTGGTTCTTGGGCCCTTCCAACTGGTTTTGGAGTCTCAGGCCCGACTCACCCTACAATGCTGTAAGCAGATCTTGCTAGGCAATTCTAGTGTGAACACATTCAGTGATGGACATACAGCCAGTAAAGATGGTTCATGAGGTTTCAAAAGGCATGACCCTATCCAGAATGGGACAGGAGACCATTCATGCTAAATCTCATGACAAAGAATCTTATGACACTTTGTCAGATTTGAGGGTGAATTCAAAAGTAACAGATCCATGTCTTCGGCAGAGAAAATTTCAGGACAGCATAACTTACCTTCAGAGTGTGGCATGGCTCCTCGCCACTGCTTTTCACTTGAGTTTTAAGAATTAGAAGCAAAACGTACAGCAGAAAACTGTTAAAGAAATGTTCAATGGGTTTAGGAAAATCACAGGAATGCATTTAAATTTATTGACAAAGGAGGTATAGACAGACAAAGCAGCTGTCAGTGTTCCAGAGATTACACCTTTGAAGAGGAGTTTCACATTTTGTATCAGATCAGAAAAGTGATTTTGAAGGCAAAGCTCTACATATCTGAGGCTCCGGGTGTAAAAATGCAAACTCACTTGAAAACTTTCATTCAAAATGAAAGTTCCCAGAAAGAGTATCACAAGAGAGAATGCCACTCCTCAGGGTGTCCTGCCTTGAGGACTCCTGGGACAAATCATTCTCAGATTTAGCCACTCAGGAATTCAGAGGCCAATGCAAATGTGCAAAAATGGAAAGCCCAGATATATTGCTAACTGGTAGCAGAATCTGACACTAGCCATATGGTGCTAGTTTGGCAAGAGGCAGAATCCAGTTACAGGGACATCAGGATGTGACAGAGCTCCAAGTCAGTTGGGCCAGATGATATGTTGTGGGGTTGAAGTCGATGAAAAGCAATGTTTGAGGCTGTGAAGGTCAAGACCACGTTACAGTGGGGACCTCAGGATGTTGAAGAAGTCAAGGGCATAAGGACATATGCCAAGCAGAGCTACAGGCACCGAGTGTCTCTGTCCAAGAGAAAGGCAATGCATGAATGCCCCATGCTTATTGGAGCATATGTAACCATCACATGTCCCAGATGCTGGACATGGAGCTGCAGAGTCAAAAGTTCCCCCAGCTAGGATTTGGTCTTGTTTGGATCTGCTTTTCCTTGTGAAGACTTTGTGCCTTCCTTCTGGGATGGATATATTTCTTCTGTGTGTATTTAGAATATGAAACCTATTTTCTGATTTCATGAGTGCTCATAGACTTTTTTGAGTCTCAGAAGAGATGGAGGGTTTTTGAACAGTTTTGAGACGGTAAAACTATATAAAATCATATTATATATATAATGCCGTTTGTATTATGTGGCAGCCATGAGCCAGCGGTGCCCTGGGGTAGAATGTTAATTAAATAAATTAAAATGATTTCCCTCCCTCAAGTTGTTTTAATCAGGTATCTTGTCAATGCAACCAGAAAAAATAACTAATACAGATGAGGGAATATTTAGAAATTCTAATTGATAGGACTTGGTAAGGGCCGCAGGGTTAATTAAGAAGAATATATATAAAAAAAAATTCCTGGTTTACATTTTCCCAACAAAATTGATATGTAAAAACACTACTCAGAGATGAAAACAAAGTGATTTCTAAGTCTACTAATAAGCAGAATTGTAATGGAGGGTTTAATGTGTAATGTTAGAAAACTGCACCTAGTCACGTATAGGGGTGCATGCCCTTAATCCCAGCACTGAGAAGGAAGAGGTAGGCAAGTCTCTGTGAGTCTGAGGCCAGCCTGGACTATATAGTGAGTTCCAAGAAAGCCAGAGCTGTACAGTGAGAATTTGTCTTGAAAAAAAAAAAAGGAAAACTATCCAGATTAATATTTCTGAGAATTAGAAGTCTTAACTTCAAAATAATAACTTTTGCTATACATATATATATATATATATATATATATATATATATATACACATGTATATACATACACACACACACACACACACACACAAACACACACACACACACATTATCCTATAATGTGATGGTGGGAAAGTGAATATAATAAATTAAGTCAAATGCACAAAGCTTTTAGTTTAGCCAAAATCAATTAAATAACAGATTACAGATCTATAATATTCTATATTTATAGATCTATAATTCATCTTAATTAAAATTTCTCAGCATTATTTTAAAACAAAAATAATAAGTTTATGATACTCCAAATATTTAAACCACAACTATAACAAATGTATTTAATCTAGTTTTGCATGAAAATCAAAATTTAGATTACAAATCCACTTTATTTTAAAATCATAGAGAGAATTTTTGGCTACACTGGAAATTTGGGGGGGGGGCTTCAGAAAACTCTACTGATTCATAAGAAAGAATATAGCAAAAATCAGTCACCCTCAGAAATAATTTTTAAAGACCCGGAAACAGCTTTCTTTGTGAATTTTCTTGTCAACACTGAAATATTTCCTGCTCTGCAGTGAACAGCCTTTGTTCTATGTAATTTAGAAGACAGTCATAACATGAAACAAGTTCTGACAAAGTCATTTTTCACAGGTCGGCTACACACCCACCACACTGTCTGGTTGTAATGGCTGGATCTCTGAGAAATTTCCTGAAGCCTGGCGTTTTACATATTGCCATGCCCTCAGGAAGGTGTCCTTCCTAACGGTGGTAGTGCCATTACAGAGCGGGTGACACGAAGCTCTTCATGAACTGTCTTAGCATCGGATGTCTCTGGTCTTCCACCAGATCCATGAAGCTCTATCAACAGCCCCGTGCACTTTTTATGGCTCTTTAGAGACTCAACACTGCAGAGTTCTTTCCACCCCACTGAGGGTAGGGTCTATTTGAAAAGCCAAAGCTAATGGTCTACAACACTGAATGGTCCAGATGTGCTCAATAAAGCAGTAGGTTCTTTAAGAAGTCTGTACAGATATCCAGGTCAACAGTCAGACTGACATGCTGTCACAGGCACTGGATTCAGCAAGTTGTAAATAAAAGAAAATTTTTAAATATTCATCAAGATTAAAATAGGTTCTGAAAAGCCTTCTAATTCTTTCTCCCGGTTCTAAGGAAATCCACACTGTAAAACTATTATGTAAAAGATTTCATTAAAATGGAATGGGTGCCAGGTGCATGTAATCCCAGCATGTAAGAAGCAGGAGCAGGGAGTCTCAGCCCAGCTTAGATTTCATAGATCCTGTCTCACAAATCCAAAAGGGGGGGGCTGTTGGTGACACCCATTTGATTCAATTAAAAAATGTGCATTCTGATGGGGTATATTGATCTTGAAGAAGACTATATGTGTGTAGGGACAGGTTTATGACTTATGGGAAATCACTACAACATCTATTCAGTTTAGTTGTGAACTAAAACTTTTCCTAAAATACAAAGTTTATTTTTAATAAAGAGTAGTTTTCTTTGAAATTTGTTTTTACCTGAGCCATGAGTCCTGGGACAGCTTGGAAACCCCCTGTAGCACAGAGCTGGCTCCTGGCTAGAGGCTGTGCCTGACTCATGTGCTTCATTTCTCCGACCATCATGGTGGTGACCTCACGTTTCTACTTTCCAACATTTCCCGTTTTATCATGTTTCTCTGCTGATGCAACATTGTGGAATTGAGAGGAAAGCATAACTTTGTGTTTGCTCTGTGTACAAATGTATTTGCAGTTAGCTCAACGCAGGAGCTTTAACTGTTCTACCTGGATAAATGCAGCAGATAAACAAGGGTGATATCTTTTTTTTTTTTTTTTTTTTGTTTTGTTTTTTGTTTTTCGAGACAGGGTTTCTCTGTGTAGATTTGCACCTTTCCTGGAACTTGCTTTGGAGACCAGGCTGGCCTCGAACTCACAGAGATCCGCCTGCCTCTGCCTCCCAAGTGCTGGGATTAAAGGCGTGCGCCACCACCGCCCGACAAGGATGATATCTTAATTAGGGTTTCTATTGCTGTGAAGAGACATGACCATGGCAACTTTTATAAAGGAAACATTTAATTGAGCTTACAGTTTCAGAGATTCAGTCCATTATCATCATGGTGAGACATGATGGCATGTAGGCAGACATAGTGCTAGAGAAGTAGCTAAGAGTTCTATATCTTGCAGGCAACAGGAAGTGGTTTGAGACACTCGGTGGCATCTTGAGCATATATGAGACCTCAAAGCCCACCTCCACAGGGACGCACTTCCTCCAACAAGGCCACACCTATTCCAACAAGGCCACACGGCCTAATGGTACCACCCACTTTGGGGGCCATTTTCTTTCAAATCACCACAAGTAACCCAAGAGCAAGAGGCCTGTGCTACCTCAAAGGCAAGCCTTCTCCTAGCTAATGCTTCACTACTTGTGCTGATGGGATTGATACCAAAAGGCATATACATGGGCAAGAGGCCAGCCTGCAGGGGAATTGTTTGTAGGCCTGGTTTCCATAGAAAGCAATCCTTGGTTCATGGAACACAAATCATGCTCTGAAAATGGAATCACCTCACCATCACCAGCCATGACAGTTTTATAAGTTGACTCCAATGCATACAGCTATATTATCTCTAAATTTCATTTCAACCTTTGTTCCAAAATAAATAGGAATGAGCAGAAGATACAAACACCTAAGTTAGAATACGATACATTCAGCAAAATAAGAAGCATGTATGGGAGACAACAGAAGCTTGAGAAGGGATATCTGGGCCAAGAAGTGACCACGGATGCCACTCTGGGAACATCAGAGGAAGCAGGCGTTGGAAGGCACCAGACCATGGTGCCAACCCCAGCTCCACAGCTTCTAGATATGACAGGCAAATTACTTTCTACTTAAGATCAGGCAGAAACTATCCACTGTGACACACATGAGCAATTGCCTCATACAGAAAGAAATTAATAGCAGTTATTATCATTCAGATTTGGGCAAGATAAAGTCTAGGATGGAAGAAACATAAGGCTGAATCGGTAAAGGTGTGGTTCAACAGTGATATCTGTTAAGGCAAGGCTTTGGCTTTGATTTGCACAAATGTCCTGGAGAGAAGCTGTCTTTGCACACCAAGGACAGGGGCTGAAAGTGATTTCCCAAAGCCAAGTGCAACCGATTAGAAAGTATGAGAGTGGAGGAAATGGGAACGAGAGACCCTGGATGGTTAGTAAATGGGGAAGGAGAGTCAAACACAGGAAATTCTGTTTTAATTGGGAAGACCTGATAGCATTGTTACAGGCATCAGAGGAGATCAGCAGAGGAGGAGATAGGACAAAGCACCAATGAGTGTTAATGCAAAGTTTGAAATGAGGGGTCTGACCTGGACCCTCATGAAACATCCTCAGCCAGACCCGATCTTCCCAAGCTAGAGGAGTAGAGAGGAAAGCTGACTAGTGTGGGCTGCAGAGATGATGGGTCAGAGCTCCCACTGTGTAAGCATGAGGATCCGAATTTGGATGCCAGAACTACATTAAAAAGCTAGATGTGGCAACACAAACGAATAACCTAGCACTGTGAGAGACAGGAGAACCTTGGGGGCTTGCTGACCAACAGCCCAGCTTCAGGTTCAGTGACAGATCTTGTCTCAAGGGAACAAGGAGGAGAGTAACAGAACAGGACATCTAATGCTCTCCTCTGACCCATGCTTGCACCCACACACACGTGAATATACACCACACACATATACCATACACACACAGTTGAAATACCAGCCACTAGGCGAAAGCTTTTCAGGTGAAGACCTGTGAGCTGTTGTCTCCCTTGCTAGCTGCAGACAACCCTTCAAGTTTTGTTTATTTCAGATAAGACCAGCTAGACAAAGGCACAAAGAACGGCTTAAACCAGCTCAAACCATCCAGCCTCCCTTCAAGATGACCTAGAACAAACTTGGTTCAAGCTAATCTTAGTATAATGCTTAATTCTCCACCTCAGGGGCATGTTTGTCTCCCACGTTTGAGCATATGTTGTATTTTAAAAGTGTGAACTCTACATACAATGAAAAGTCTTCCGTTGGAGCTGGATGGATGGCTCAGGGGTTAAGAGTGTGAAGACCTGAGTTTAGTTCTCAGTGCCCAAGTTAGGGAGTTCACAACTGTCTGAAACCCCAGCTCCCAGGAATCCAAAGCTCTCTTCTGTTCTCCATGGGTGTCTGCACTCATGAACATGCACACACACACACACACACACACACACACACACACACACACACACCATTTTAAGAAAATGAAACTAAATCTTTTATTTAAAAAAAAAAAAGAAAAAAAGTCTCATGGCATGAATTTACATGGGCTCCCCAACAAAATTCTGTTCCTTCCTTTGTTCAGGGAAATCTCCTGGAAATGCCTCCAATGCTCTTCCCACCTACAGCAAATAGAGCTTTTTCACTCTCTGAACCCCTGCTTGGACCTGTGTGTAGCTGGAGAATTTTTCTCCAGCTCCCATCACCAAGTCCCGCCAGTCCCGGAGCCCACTTATAAAATAAACACACAGACTCTTACATTATTTAAACTGCTTGGCCATTAGCTCAGGCCTATCATTGTCTAGCTCTCACTCTTATATTCCTTCTCAGGTCTTTGATGGGATTGAAGACTAGCAGTTATAGTTACAACTTAGTAGATAGAACATATTAAGTATTAGATTCAGGTTCTTTAGGATAGGACACCCTTTGGAATGATCTTTGTAACATGCCATTTACCTATGCTCTATACTTCTCTGGATTTTAGTATGTGTTTCTTGCTTGATATTGTTTGCATTGGTTGTAGTTCCATCTTATCTAGGTCATTATCCCTCATTACTCCAGGACAATATTTGATAACCATTCCTTTGTATATAGTCTTGTATTAGGTTAGAACTTTCTTATTTAGACAAAAAGGGGGAGATGTAGTGGGTAGCCATTCCAGCTTTGATCTGGCAGTTCCGACCTCCATTGAGACTTCAGCAACTGTCACGCCTACAAGGCAGGGCCAAGGGAGGCACCTGGGGACCTGAGATCTGGATCGGCGGACACTCTCTCTGTTCCAGAACCCTGGATGGTGGAGGTGGACAAAGCAGAGCTCCAGAGAACACCGCTGGACTGTGATACACCTTCCCCAGACCCCGCGACCTACCTATCCCTTAATTTGTAAGTTACGCCATTAAATAAATCTCCTTTTAACTACGTGGAGTGGCCTTAATAATTTCACCAATACCTGTGGACTCTGTACTCAACAAGTTCCCTTCAAACAGAATACTTGTGTATTTGTAGTTGGATGAACAGAGAAAATCACAGATCGTGCTCCATGTTTCTTATGAACTTGAAAGTGACCTCATGGTCTGAGAGTGAGCACCTGCAGTACAGGAAGAAGCTTGGGAATTATACAGATTTGTCCTAACTGACAGATGGGAGGTGCAGATGATCAGGAACAGTAAAAGGTTCATCAGTCAAGACCCAGGGTTTCTGCTGCATTTTGAGACTTGAATAAAGAACCAGTTGTGTTGCTAAGAAAAACTATAACTCTAATTATTTAGTCTTTAACTCTATCAAAGACCCAGAAGGATATATTACCTGAGTAAACAGGAAGTGCATTGCACTCTAGAAATGACAGAGACATCTGACTGCCTGAACAGTCACTCAAAGTTCCTCTGCAACATTGGGGCATCCATCTTCAGCCTACAGGCCTAGAGTATCTAGCAGATTTTTCAGTGAAACAGGAAATTTGAAGGACTGCCCCACTTTGTATTGGCAAAGTTTGTCAGTCTCTTTCCTATGGCTGGAGTTTTTCTCCAGTCCTGCCTGGCCCACGGTCAGGACAAATCTCTCTCACCTGCCAGTCCCACAGCCGCTCAGACCCAGCACACAGAGTAAACACACAGAGAGTTATATTGCTTACAAACTGTATGGCCACAGCAGGCTTCTTGTTATCTAGTTCTTATATCTTAAATTAACCCATATCTATTAGTCTATAAGTTGCCATGTAGCTCATGGCTTACCAGTACCTTACATCTTGCTTTTCATGGCGGTGGCTGGCAGCGTCTCTCTGCCTCAGCCTTCCACTTCCCAGAATTCTCCTCTCTCCCTGTCCCGCCTATACTTCCTACCTGGCTACTGGCCAATCAGTATTTTATTTATACAGAGCAATATCCACAGCACTTTCCTCTGTGTCCTGCAGAAAGTCTGGAAGACTCTTGTTTTGGCAAAGTTCAGCAGTCACTTTCCTATGGGTCCCGCATGTCCGGTATTTACAGCATACTGTAAATCAGTCAAGGCAAAAGCAGTTCTTGCCCAAATGGATAATATTGTCACAATGAAAGTAAACTCCTATGGAGTTTCTTCAATGCCCATCATCCTTTTATGAAATAAATTGGGGCTGCCAGGAGCAGATGTGTCTCATTGTCATAAAAAGCCCTAAGTTAACATGACATTTTGAATGTCATATTCTAAAGTGTTTCTTTGTTTCTTACTCTGTGGCTTGCTGTGTAGCTGGGTAGCTGCCCCCTGAAGTCCTCCTCTCCTTGTTCTCTTGCTCCTTCTTCTCTCTTCCTAGATTTTTCCTTCTATATCATCTCTCTGCCTGCCATCCTTACCTATCCTTTCTCCTGCCTTGCTATTGGCCATTCAGCTCTTTATTAGACCATCAGGTGTTTTAGACAGGCACAGCAATACAGCTTCACAGAGTTAAACAAATGCAATATAAACAAAATTAAAACCTTAAAATAATATTCCCCAACACTACAGAAAATCACAACCAATGAAAATGTAGAATATAGAGCCTAGTCTCAGTGAGCACATCTTCAGAACACTCACACCTAGGGCTCAGGGAATGCTGCAGAAGGGGCAGAAGCAGAAAGATTTCAGAGCCAGAGGATCAGGGAGTTTACTGTGAGATTGTATCTCCTAGTAACATCAGCTGCTACACCCACAGAGTCTCACCAACATGCTCCCCCCAAAATGTAAGTTGAGCAAAGAAAATACCAATGAGCATGCCCAACTGAATAGGGAAATGTCGGTGAGGCCTCAACTGTACACAAAAAGCTACAGGCAACTGAGTAAACTGGAGAGGGAGAGATGGTTCTCCCCTGAGAAGGGCACACCAATTGGTTGTCCAGTGTCCAACAGACAGCCCTGAAAACATATGTTCAAGTAACATAATATGGACTCAACACATTATATTTAGGAATATATATGTATATACAAATACCCATATGCATGCAATAACAATGAGTGGAAAGGAGGCCATGAATTCGAAGGAGAGCAGAGAGGAATAGATGGGAGGGTTTGGAGGGAAGAAAGGCAATGAAGAAAGTTTGTATTAAAATTACAATCTCAAAAATCAACAAAAGAAGCATTTTTAAAAGAAAAAATCCAGTTTCATAAAGTTCAGAGGTTAAGGGTCAGGCTCAGACAATTAACCATATTTGCCCTGATCCCATCCCAATTCTGTAAAAGAGTCTGCATTACAGAATGCATATTCTTTATTTTTCTTAGTTATGGGTCTTTGTTGACTTGATTCTATTCTGAGTATCTAGACTCTTATTCTGGTAAGTACTAGCCCTTGACTAGAACCTACCAGACTACCAAATATGCATTCAGTTCAAATGTGTTCTCTTAGACTTCCTTAAAATAGCCTGTTAGCAAAAGGTCTCTTAAAGGTCAAGTCTCCACTCAAGCTGCTTGCTGCTTCCTTCCAATGGTTCTGATTCTGGGGGTGATAATGTCTTCTTGGTACCCCAGGATCTTTGTGTTTTTGTGGTGTTGGTATGGGTTTTGTTTTGTTTTTCTGGCATGTTTTGGCAGGAGCTCCCCACTGAGATATTAGGTACACTTATTCTGGTGAGAACATCTTTACTTCCATATTGTTAGGAAGGATTGGGAGATGAACACTGTGGGATACCCCCAAAGTCAAGGGTGGAGTGACTAGATCTGGATGAAAAGGACTTGGGAAGTCAATCTTGCTGTCTGTGCTCCTGGGAACCCTTCCCTACTGTGTGTCTACCTCCTGTGCCAGAATTGTCCAACCACCCGCTAAGATGTAAATTCTCCTGTAGTAGAGGTGGCAGAGACACAAGTGTGATGTCCCTTGTCTTCTCTGCCTACCTGGTGTAGAAACCCTCTGTTTAATAAATGACACCACAAATGACCCATAAAAAAGAAAGCAGAGACAATTTATAAGATACTTGTAAGGCTTAGTCACACTAACTCCATGGCATTCTGTTTCATTGTTTATTATTCTTAACTCTGGCTTAAACAATAATGTCCTTATTTTTAGAGAGCCTCTAAGTAATTGCCACTTCTCCAAGGACACACCACTTGTAAGTGACAGGGCAGGAAATAAAATTCAGGGCTCTTCTGATTCCAAAAATTGAGGCTCAAGTCCAAGGACTTAGAAAAAGCTACAACAAGCAACTCCTGATTGGTTATAAAATAAGTCCTTATGGTTGTGGGCTATGACGAGTATTGTATGTTATAATAATTCTCTGTGAAAACATAAGCCTATGGGCCATATGATATCATGTATCATCTTCATTGTATAATAACGTATCGCCTTTTCATCTTCATTGTTATCCTTGTACATACAGAAAAAAAAATATTTCCTGTCAGGAGGGTAATTTTTTTTTCAGAAATACCTAGTTCACTAGAAACAGGAAAAGCAAATTAGTGGAAATGTAGTGAATTAGGCTGGGAAATTTAATTTTAAACCCATATAGGCTCATGGGACCTCATAATGGAACAATCATACTGGACAGAAAGAATGTGCAGAGCCTAAATTGGTTTGCCTTCTTGAGCTGATAGAACAGGTAAGCCACGTTAGCTTCTCATTGCTGTGACGCTCAGACACACAGCCTGCAGAACAGTGGAAGAGAAGAAAGGTTTGGGGGAGCGGGGAGCTCGCGTTTTTAGTCCATGCTCTCTCAGCTTCCAGAGAGGAGCTCCTGGAGCCGAGAAGCTGTTCTGGAAACCGGTGAACCAGTGTGAATAAAGCAAATAATTTCAGCCATGGTCTCAAAGAAGCTTCTAATTAAATGAGAGAAACACTTATACAAGACAGGTCAAGAGAGAGAAGACGACGTTGGGAGAACAGTAGTGAACTGTGGATGAACAGGTAACTCCTCAGACTCCAGGTTCCAAATCCGCAGACCTTTAGCGCCTGTCGTGCCTGGAGGCCCCGCACCTGCTGCCTAGACAGTACAGGGTTCTCAGTGCCCGAGGGTTATCTGCTGCCTAGGCTTACCTGTCTCATCCCAGCTATGGCAGATCTCTGTGTGGACTGAGTGTTTCTGGGTTCTTGCATCTCGTTCAAAACACTAAGGAAAAATACGCTGAGAGCAGAGACAAAGACTTGTACTCAGAAGCAAAGAAAACACGTTGCGGGTCGGATAGACAGCGAGAGAGCAGTTAATCAAGCACACAGCTAGAGCCCCTCCTTCTAACACCCGGGGCTGCCCTTAGTAAGTCTGGGAAGAAGATCTGGTTCCTGGGAGCGCTTGTAGGTGGTCCTTCAGTTTTGATTGATAGGTTCGGATTATAAGCCTTATGTCCTTTCCCATGATGCATCTGATTTAATGTATGCCTACTCGTGCATAGGCATAAGATTCACTTAGAGGACAGTTTACCTGACTGTGCATACATTCAAAGAGGTTTGGACCAGATGAGCACTTTGCCTATATGTCCCAATATGTCCTGGAATGTGTCTGACTGAGGATGAGGAATGAATGGGAAGCAACCATTTAGGAAGTGGGCTCCTGCATGGTGGCAATTGATTATGTGTGAAGGTGTAAGGGCACAGTGCCCAGACATTTGGCCAAGCACAGATGTTTTGGAGAGCCATCTGGTATTCATTATTAACATGGACAATCAGGCACAGGGAGTTCCACAATTCAACATCGCTCCAGCAGAAGGTGCTGAGCAGGGTGGGGACTGGCTCTGACCCAGAACCTGGGCTGCACTCTATCTTGGTCAGAGATGCTTCCTTTGTAGGGGGCAGCAGTCAATGTAGAGGTGTAAAACAGGCCAGAGTGCTGAGAAGGGACTGTGTGTAGATCGGGGAGGTGCGTTTAGGTGGCATCCATTACCAAAGAGCTGTGGGCAGCTGACAACTGCCGAGAAAGAGAGAATCATTCTTTTCTGAGGCTGTGGCCACTATGCTCCAGCAGATGGCCTCACATCTGTGCAGGAATGGACAACACTAACTGGATTTTGTAGATCAACAAAAACACAAAAAAGATACGAAGTTGTGAGGATGTAGGTGTTGGGGATACACAAAAGGAGTTGGCAGGGCATGGGAGGTGTATATAATTACACTTTGTGTATACGTGTGTGAAATTCTCAAAGAATTTCGAGGGAAAAATAAAATAAAAATATGAACAATTGACTAACTTTAAATAAAAGAGATAGACCTTGATGATGTGGGTGGGCAGGCCTCATGCAAACAGTTGGAGGCCCAAGAGCAAGGACTGATGTTCCCCTGGACTGATGTGCCTTTCCTACAGATTTTCGACTTGCCACACCTCCGCCCTCACATGAACCAGCTCTTTAAAGTAGCTTCAGTGTCTCTGCCTCATTTCCTCTTCCCCCTCATCTGTGTGTTTGTGTGTGTGTGTGTGTGTGTGTGTGTGTGTGTGTGTGAGAGAGAGAGAGAGAGAGAGAGAGAGAGAGAGAGAGAGAGAGAGAGAGAGAGAGAGAGAGAGGCGGGGGGAGACTTCTCTACAGAACTCTAATGTAGGGATCACTTCTACAGTTTTGAATGGTGCAATTTTGTACAGCTAAGACACTAAGAAGGTAAGAGGTCCTCTTGGGATGGCGTGAAGCAGGCAAGAAGCAACCATGTCGGTTGCTTTTCTTCTATAAATTACATTTTGTTTGCCGCAGCATGGGTGTGGAAGTCAGAGGACAACTTGTGGGAGTTAATTCTTCCATTCCATTATGTGGGTCCTGCAGGTGGAGTTTGCCAGGCTTAGCAGCAGGCGTCCTTACACACAGAGGCGTTTCAAAGACCCCACTGTGTGGGTTTCTTTTACAGCATAGAAGCTAGCTATCCATTCACCGTTTAGATGAGCCCCCAAAGCACCACTGTGGCATTAATCAGCGGCCCAAAACGACAAAACTGGGGGGATTGAAGGTCTAGGGTTTGGCCCCAGGTAGCTCACTTAAAACCTGGTATACATAAAGGCAGACTTCTGTATTGTAGACACCTCATCACTGGTGGAGGCAGGGAGACTGTGGACTTCTGTACTTCTGTAGACATCTCATCATTGGCACAGGCAGGGGGACTGTGGACTTCTGTACTTCTGTAGACATCTCATCATTCACATGGGCTTATTTACTGCTTGAAACTATCCATACCCAACAGCAGCTACTCCAAGCATTGTAAGATTAGCCTGCAGCAAGGCTTTCTGTGTTGCCTGGTATTGATACAGGAGTACCCATATATAACATCCCTGGAAAACCTGCTCCATGCCTTACAGTTAAGCAGCTTAACAAACATTTGCTTTTTTCAATACAAATAGCAGCAAAGGGCCCAGAAGGAAGGGCCTTTCCACTTAATGCAGACTCATTCCATCTTTGAGGACTAACCCAGCTCAAATTTCACAGAGCAGAGAGCAGAAAAGGAGCAGGTTTGACGAACCACCTACCCATCAAAGAAATTAAGAACCATCCACCTCAAGTCCTCTTCCTCCCCAGAAAACTCCAGAGGAAAAGTCATAGAATGTCATTTTACCACATTGCTATTGGACACAGAACATAACTTACTACCCACATCTACAGTGTACAAGTACAAGATTCCCTCTCTCTCTCTCTCTCTCTCTCTCTCTCTCTCTCTCTCTCTCTCTGTGTGTGTGTGTGTGTGTGTGTGTGTGTGTGTGTGTGTGTGTGTCTTCTTCCTTCACACTCCCTCCCTTCTCTCCTCTCCCTAAGCATACTCTTCCTGGACTCTATTCCTAAACTCTCTCCTGCCTGCGAAGAACGACCAAAGCAGAAAAGGGCATTGATGAGTGATCCATCACTGAGTCAGGAGCACAAATGATTAAATTGTTTAAAGTCCATAGGCTGAGAAAGGGGAACAGATGATGCTGAGCCTGCTGCTTCTGGACCATTCCAACATTAGTCCCATCCTCTGGGAAGGACTGTCCAAGAAATCATGTGACAGGAAGTTGTTTTCTTGCTGAAATGGCATGAGCATCTTGGAGTTGCTCATCTTGAAGACAAGGGATGCTCTGGACCCTCCAGCAAGAGTTATGTCAAGTATTCTGATTTTCTCACTGCATCTACTGCACACCAGTGTGGTGGATGCTGGGTAAAACACAAGGAGGACCAAGATGCAGCAGTCACTGCCCGGAAGAAACCACAAGTGCATCTGGTCAGGTGCAGTGGTGACAATGTAGGACACCGGGAACAGAGGATAGTGTTGAAGAACTCTAATGGGAAAAGTGGGGTTCGTAGCCCAGAAATATGCAGATCTAGCTGGACTGACTCTTACCACGAGAGCCCCATGATGCATATTCTAGAATGGTATGTCTTTGTTCTTCACCAGGAAGTCTTCAGCTACACGGTGATCTTAGCAAGTTTGCAGACTGCTGCCGCCAGGTTCAGATAGCCATCAGTGGCCTTCCAGGCAACCAGGGCATTATGCCTCTTCCAGAGCCAAAAATGTCACCCGGGTCACAACCATGGCTCCTATTCAGGTCATTCCTACTGCCCTTGTCCTTTATCATTTGTTGACTATGAAGTCAACATTTGTTCAGCCCCAGTGGTCACCAAGCCTGCTGACACCTACCCAGCTAACAGTTAAGAGTACCTGCTGTCACCTCCACCCAGAACATGGTCCTTCCCCTGCTCTTTGGTATGAGCCAATCCCCCTCTGTCATGGGTAACTCACTTCATGAATGTCAGGTGCATGGACTCCTCTCATCCATCACTGAATTCAAAGAAGCATGTGGCTGGCCCTGGGTCCAGCCACGGGGCCCTGGCAAACAATTTAGCTAGTGATGCTCTAAAGGGACACCCAGGACCTGCACTTGATCCATCCAGAAATGGGTCTTCTCTTCCTCTCTTGGATAATCGGTAGAGCTCACACACCAACAAAACGCGCCACTTCACAGTTCATTATTTTGAAATGAGGACAACTGAGAAGAAGCAGGCATGAGAAAAACTCCCTCCCCTCTGCTAGTTGCCTAAAAGCAGGAAATAAATGTGTAAAGTGCCCCCTCTTCCCTCCTAAATCAGGAAGCACAGAAAGTGGTTAATCACACAGACAGTTCTAGACCCTCACCTGAGGGGCCTCCAAAGCAACTGCATAGGGACCTTGCCAGCTGGCCTCTACCTCCAATGAACTTTCTTGTATGTCTGCCTTCCTGCAGTTGACCAATCTAGAAACCCAAAGACCTTGTCTTGCATCTCCCTTTGTCACAAGGGTGAGTTCTGGACAGGTCTGAGTACGTCACTGCCCACGAGTGTGTCTGTGAGATACGACGTGCTAATGAAACTGGGTTTTCTCCAGTTAATCTGCCCTTTTCAGGCTAATTTGCAGTACCCATTCAAATGAGGACACAGATGAAGGCACACTGCTATTTTCCCGTACAGGGATCCTATCAGTTGGAGAAGTCAGTGTTGACCTGGAGCTGTTGTGCGACCTCATCTCTGTCTTAGTCATCTTGCCCATTTTTCCTCTGTGTACATGTGTGTAGGTGTGTAGAGGCCCAAGGTCAATGTTGGGTGACTTAGTTACTGTTCTATTGTTGTGAAGAGACCATGACCAAGGCAATTTATTTTTTTTTAAAAAAAAAATCTAATTTGGGGCTTGCTTGAAGTTGAAGAGGGTTAGTCCATGATCATCATGGTGGCAGGCAGGCATGGAGCTGGAGCTGAGAGCTTACATCTTTTCAGCAAGATAAGAGCCAAGGCAGAGACTGGCTTGGGCTTCTGAAACCTCAACACTGTCCCCACTACTCCCCCACCCTGCCCTGCAGTGACACTCCTCCTCCAACAAGGCCACACCTTCTAATTATTCCTAAACACGCCACCAACTGGGAACCAAACATTCAAATGTAAGAGCCTTTGGGACATTCTTGTTCAAACCACCACCACATGGGGAATCCTCTTCCATCATATGTTACCATGTTCTTTTGCTGCAGGATCTTTCAATCAAAACCAAGCCTGGCCAGTAGAGCAAGCTAGTCTTGCTAGCTACCCTATTCCTGGGATCCTACAGACTCTACTCTCAGTCCTGTAGAAGTTGCCACACCCATCCAGCAGGCATTTACTTGGTTCTTGTATAGCAAGCACCTTAACCCTCAGACCATCTCCTCAGTCCTGTGTGCCACTTTCTTTTTTTGAGATTATAATATAAATCTTATCATTTCCCTCTTTAACATAGTCTTGCGGCATGTGGCCAAGGCTTAGGAAATTCAAAATACCATCTGAGAAAACCAGAAAGGTTTGGGAGAGTCTTCCAAGAGGAACTTCTCTGCACACACAGTGCCCTCCTTAGCTCCAGCATGGGCATCACCACTAGATCTCATTTTGCCTGAAAGTTCATCAGCGGCTCAACCTCCTGTCTGTAATTGAGTCTGTAATTGAACTAAGTTCCTACTGCAAAGAACAAAAGATCCCTGATACCTATTCTTACACTTGCCTTCACCCCAAAGTTTTAGTATAAATGTGCATTGTCTTATTGAAAACATATTAATAGCTTGCTTCTCTGTTAATTAAACTTGCCCCTGGACAATTTTATTTATGTATACAATGCATTCTGATGGCTCTCAGACCTCCCCTCTTTTATCTCCCTCCTGCCAATGCCCCCCCACCTTACATGTCCCTTTCCCACGCTCATGCCTTTAGTTTGGTTTGTGATCCAGCGAATTTAACCAGGGATGTCTGTGTAGCTGTGGATTGAAACACGTCACTGGCTCAGTGGGTACACAGCTAAAGACAATGATTCCCCTTCTCTCAGAATCTATCAGTAGCCACTGGTTTAGCAGTGAGGCTTTTTAAGGTAAACGTACCTACTCTTAAAACTCAGGTTAGTGCCGGGTGGTGGTGGCGGCGGTGGCGCACGCCTTTAATCCCAGCACTCGGGAGGCAGAGGCAGGTGGATTTCTGTGGATCCTGGGCTACAGAGTGAGTTCCAGGACAGTCTCCAAAGCTACACAATGAAACTTTGTCTCGAAAAACAAAACAAAACAAAACAAACAAACAAACAAACAAAAACCCCTCAGGTTAGAGTAGCATCTGCTATGAAAGTTGTCCAACCAGGCAGCAGCATCTGCTTCTTCACTATATTATACAGCTTCTCTTGTAATAAGTTCCACAAGTGATCCCAAACCATCAGAGGAATGAACCAGGTTCTCTCAAAAAGACAGACTCATAATTTGATTATAAGTTCAGAATCCCAGTTTATGATTCAGAGTCTGAGTTTCACTATAATTGTTTTATATATATATGTGTATATATATATATATATACATATATATATATTATTCAGAGTCTAAAGAGTTTCACTATAATCATTTTAAAATACATTTTTTTTTCAGTGATGCTAACCCAGAGCTTATCCAGGATGAGTCTCAAAAAGCCGAGAAGAGTGCCTGGGTCTCCATATCTATGAGTTAAATAGCGAATGAAATCAGACCAAAGTAATTTAAAGAACTGGCTTCCTGCTAATATTTCAAGTCTGCTTTCTAACTCACGGAAGCAAAGGCTGGAAACGCTTGCACAGAAAGCTGTCTCTGAAGACGGCTGGACAGTCACAGGCATAAGCTCCAAGGAAACAAGGGAGTAAGTTCATCACAGCCTCCCAACTAACTGGGAACCGCGGCACTCGACACAGAGGAAGACAGTCTCATTTTCTCAGAAAGAGAGGCCATGAATCTGCGCTAAAAGAGGAAAACCGCCTCTCTAAATGGGGCTGCTGTGAGTGATTGAAGCGCAGCTAAGCAGGGAGAGGACACTGATGGTCCTTCCACAGGAAGCACCAATGAGTTTCCAGAACAAATTGGTGATGTGTATTGAGTTCCTTAAGGATGCTCACTCTTCTTGACCCGGTATTTCTGTTTCGAGAGTCTTATCCTTGAGAAAGAATGGTTTAGAAAAAAAAAAATAATAAAGCTTCACCACAAAGACATTCATTTCCCTGAATGCTTGGAATTAGTGAAGCTGTCCTATCAAAAGAGGCAAGCAGACAGGCTGGGAGATTGGTTTGTTCATCAGTGTCAAGCTCAACCTAACTTCGTGTGTGTGTGTGTGTGTGTGTGTGTGTGTCCATTATCTGCTTTTTTTTCAGTCTTGGGTATAGAAGTCAGAGGCTTGTGTATACTAGGCAACCTGTCCACCACTGAACTACATCCCTCACCTAAGATCTTCTGACGTTTTTTTTAATTAACCAGCAACTCAAGAAATGAGCCACTTGTAGTAATCAATGAAACTTAATCTCATGTGTGGTCCTTTATTATCTTCCTGGAGTAGGTTTTTCCTCTCCATGTACAGAAAGGGGTTTGCATGACGACCTTTCAATGAACAACGCGATTCCATATCACAATGGGAATGAGAAACTCCCATCATTAGTGACACTCCAGCTGTCCCATTACGAAGCAGACCACAATTCACTTGTGTGTTTGAGTGGTGCTGATGTAAGTAAACCCACTATGTTGCTCCTCAGAGGAAGTCATAACTCATAAAATTACGCACCGTGCACAACATGTGATACTAAATGGGTATGTTACTAGTTAAGGTATTTACAATCTTATGGTTTAGCATTCCATTAATACACTCTTCCTACTTATGAAAAGAGTTTCAATTGATACACTCTTTCTACTTATGAAAACAGTTTACCATGGTGAGGATGTTAAGCCATGTTACACTGGCAGAGGCAGGCAGCTTGAGTTCACTGTGTCTCTGGATCCAATCATTTTCTCTGGAGCGTGATCTGATTTCACAGTGTTTTATTTATCTGAGGAACAAAAGCTTATACCATATATCTACCCATATGGCATGCAGCTGGACCTCACCATCCTGATCTGAGTGTGCTCTACGATCTTCACGGTTACCCGATGGCATCCCCATTGCTAGGCAACCGTAACGACACAAGCCCACATTGGCACATGGCACTTCATGATACAGTGAACTTGGCCAGGACAGGTCTTGATGGTGCCTTACATACCATCAGCACGTATGGAACAGGTAAGCGTGGCTTTTGAAAGTTCACATTTTATGGCTTATTAGAAAAGGAAAGGGTGTTTTGGGGGGTGTGTGTGTGTGCTAAGTTACAGCTAAATCAGCACTCCTCAGAACTGCTGTGCACTGGTTTTCAGACAGTGGCTTGAACAGCTGATTTGCATGTTCTTCTTTGGGCTTTTGTTTTTGTTTTTGCCTCAGACTAACAGATGAGGGGAAGAAAAAAAAAACCTAATATTTGGGGTTTTTTTCCCCCAAGTAGGCAAGAAAAGGCAGAAATGTACTATTATGTTTAACCCTGTCAAAGTGTATGTCTACCAACTCATGTAATTGGAGAAAACTCACAATGCAGGAAAAAAATAAGTAATCATCACTGGAAATCCTGAACTTCACTCTGAAGAGCCTCTGGTTCCGAGAACCACCTGGAATTTTCCTTCTTAACCTCTAGGGTGCCATCTAGTGTCACCATAGAGAAGTGCATCCACTCCGAGGTGTCACCTGAACCGATTCTCTTTGTTTCTTCTCTTGTTTCTCTGCCTTCCAGATTAAACTGCTCACTCACAGGATCCTCCTGTCCCAGAAGGATCTAGGACAGAAAGTTCTAAGCACTACTAATAAAGTCATCAGACCTGGACAGGTCAGGAACCATGGAGAAACTTAATTCTTATCATTCAGAATGGGGTGGCATTCACTTATAAATTCAAGTTAAGAGTAGATAAAAAAAAAAGTTTAGTCTGAGGTCCAGAAATACTCTTCAACATAAGATGCATTAAATTAGCCGGGCGATGGTGGCGCAAGCCTTTAATCCCAGCACGCGCGCCTTTAATCCCAGCACTCGGGAGGCAGGACCAGGATGATCTCAGTGAGTTCGAGGCCAGCCTGGGCTACAGAGCAAGTTCCAGGAAAGGCGCAAAGCTACACAGAGAAACCCTGTCTCGAAAAACAAAACAAAACAAAGAAAAAAGATGCATTAAATTATGAGAAAGCCTTGAAGGGAACTCTGCGTGACTCAGGGTTTAGAATGGTTATTCACACAGAGGAAAGTGTAGACGCTATCTTGCTAAGTGGGGAAATACATTAAAAACATCAGATATGGAACATTCTAATTAATTTTTTAGAGATTAAAAAAAATTGCCAAAATGAACAGGGTTGGTGAGACCTTAGGAACAGTATTATTTCCCTGTAAGCAGTGTAGTTAAGGGTTTTTCTACTCTATTTTGTAAGCACTTATTACATCGTAATAAAAAACATCACAAAGTTTTTACAAAAGGCTATAACACAAATAAGTAAGAGAACTAGCAGATGTTATTGTTTCATAAATTAGATAAATAGAAGGCTAAAATAAGGAGTGGATTATACACACTTGGGTAAGAGGAACTATATTCACGAGTATCAAATCATCAGATAATGTCACACATCTTTCCGAGCCATCATCTCATCTACTCAAACATTTCTAGTCCCTCTCCTGTGCAGCAGATTCTGGTATAATGTTTCTAACTGATGTCCCAAGGGTCAAGGATATATTAAATACGGGTAAATCAAGTCACAAACCGTAGTGAAGTCTGTAGGAATCTAGAAAGCATGCACCTCATCAGAATACATTCAAGCTCATGTCTTAATCCTCTCTCCCACTATTCAAATCATAAGCACTTCTAAGTCAAGACCTCTCTGGTGCAGTGTTAGGATTAACTCCTTGTAACCTTGGCATGTCACACCAAACCTTAATTTCAGGATGTGATAGCTGAATGGATACTTGTTCAAGTGCTCCCAGGAGTACAATCTCTCTATTCAAATGTCCTGGGCAGTTAGGGTCAATAGCTTGCCTGGACACCAATACACTAAGCCGGTAGCAAGTTGGGTTAAAGTGCTGAACTCTAGAAACAAGCACCTTTTAATACTTCCAAAAACAAAATCTATTTACCCTCTTTAAGTCTTAGTGTTTGCATCTGTATGAGAGCAATGATTTCACGTGGCTATGATGTAAATGAAACCAAAGTATACTCTGAAAATTCCTGTAGTGTTCTTTATTTCACGTCACTGCCTGAGTTGATACTCTAACTCCTATCCTTACATCAAAGAGATATCAAACTAACTGCTGGTTAAAATCCGGGTCTGGAAACCACAGTTCTTCTCATCTCCTCCCATGTGTTGCCATCTCATTTCTCAGGCCTCCAAGCATCATCATCTCACACAGAATGGAACCTTCATGAGGCCACTCTCTCAGCTTTTCTGAAAGGATGGCCCTCAGCCAGTAAGTTAGAGTAAACATTCCATTATACTGAGGAAAGGTTCAGAACTGATATGCATACAGAGCCTGCTCAAAGCTCTGCTCTGCCTTAGTTCTCTCCTGGTGTCACTGAGGCTGGCCTCTCCAAATTCTTATACTGTTACTGTAGAAATTTTCTCAACTCTGGTGTGTCTGTAGCAAAGGATTAAGAATTTCACATGCACCCCAGATTTTTACTGACTGCTGCTATTTATATCCTACTATTCCTGTTTTCAACAGGATAGCTTTGATTTTGTTGGGTAATGTCTTCGTTGGGGTTACTATTACTGTGATAAAACACCATGACCAAAGCAAGTTGGGTAGGAAAGGGTTTATTCGGCTTACACTTCCACATCACTGTTCATCAATGAAGGAAGTTAGGACAGAAACCCAAAGAAGGCAGGAACTTGGATGCAGAAGCTGATGCAGAGGCCATGGAGAGATGCTGCTTAATGGCTTGCTCATATGGTTTGCTCAGCCTACATTCCTTTAGAACCCTGGACCACCAGCCCAGGGATGGCGCCACCCATAAGGGGCTGGGCCTTCCCCCATCAATCACTAATAAGAAAATGTCCCACAGGCTTGCCTACAGCCCGATCTTACAGAGGCATTTTCTCAGTTGTGCCTCCATCCTCTCTGAATCCAATAGTTGTGTCAAACTGACATAAAACTGCTTCACTGTTAAACCACAACCTTTTCTTTCTTTTTCATCCCTAGGATCACAGCTTAATAAAGACATCACAATATAGAGCATTTTACAAATTTTAAAAGGTGCCACAGCCTTACAAATTAAAACACTTTAAAATGTTGTCTGTTTAAAAATACCTATGGCCTCTGTAAAATCAAAAATAAATCAGGCACTTTCTTATTTCAAGAGTGAAGAACCAGGGCACAGTCACAGTCTGAGCAAAGCAAAGCCAAACTCCAATAGTATAAATAACTCATGTCCAATATCTGAGATTCACTCACGATTTTCTGGGCTCCTCCAAAGGGCCTGGATCACTTCTCTGGCTCCAGCTTCTGCAGAACACACAGCTTGTCTTCTAAGCTCTGGCAGGCTCCACTCCACTGCTGCTGCTGTTCTTGGTGGTCATCCCATAGAACTGCCATCTCCGAAATGCTGGAGTCCTCTGCTGCAACTGGGCTGCGCTTTCACCAATAGCCTCTCACAGGCCCTCTTCATGGTGCCAAGCCTCAACTTCTTTGCATGACCCCTTCAGTCCTGGGCCTTCAACTGCCACTGAGGCTGCATCTTCACCATTGGGCTCTCCTGGCCTCTCAGTGCCAAGTCCCAGGTGCTCTCCATGACCCCTTCCTGCCTCCAAAACCACTACCACCTGGGTGACTCTTACACATTACCAAGTCAGGCTGATAGCACAAGGTACAACTGTGGCCACCTCTGGAACACTGCCTCTCTGTGTTCTCAAGGAAACACTTCCCAGAAGATTTCACTTCAACAATGCTGGTCTCTTCTTAATCACCGCTAATTTCTCAGCTCCAGCAGACCAGCATCAACTGCCCCAGTAATGCAAAGGTTTCACCCCAATGTTGCCAGTCCCTTATTAATCATGGCTGACTCTTCAGCCCCAGCTGATTAGAATGACAGAATCTTAGCAAATGGCCCTGATAAAGTCCTTAAACATCCCTCTGAAACTTCACAAACCAGACCCCCATTATCTACACTGCTCTAAACATTCTTATCTTCTAGGCTCCTACATAACATTCCACTGAGGCCTCAACATTCAATGGTGTTTCCAGCCCAAAGTTCCAAAGTCTTCCACAATTCTCCCCCAAACATGGTCAGGTATGCCACAGCAATATCCCACTATCCTTTGTACCAACTTGTCTTTGTTAGGATTACTATTACTATGATAAAATACCATGGACAAAACACTTGGGGAGAAAAGGGTTTATTTGGCTTATGATTCCATATCACTGTTTATCATTGAAGGAAGTCCTGACAGAAACTCAAACAGGGCAAGAACCTGAAGACAGGAGCTGATGCAGAGGCCATGAAGGAGTGCTGCTTACTGGCTTGTTCATCATGGCTTGCTCAGCCTACTTTCTTGTAGAACTCAGAATCATCAGCCCAGGGATGGAACCACCCACAATAGGCTGGGCCCTCCCACATTGATCACTAATGTAGAAAACGCTCTACAGGCTTACCTACAGCCTGATGTTATGGAGGCATTTTCTCAGTTGAGGCTCCCTCCTCTCTGATGACTCTAGCTTGTGTCAAGTTGACATAAAACTATCCAAGACAGGTAATAAGGATAGAAATATATTAAACTAATCAAAAATTAATCCAGTGTGTATGATAACCTTTTAAGACAAAAATCTAGAAATGCCACAGGGCTAAAATCAAAGTGTGGTGTTATAATTTGGATCTTATATGTTTGCTGATCATACATGTGGTAAAGCCTGCATCCCCAGGATGTTGCTACTAGGAGATGGGGACTAATGTGAGGCCTTTAGGTCATTAGAGGTCTGCCCTTGCAGGGAATACTGAGCCCCAACCCTAGCCCCCTTTTTGTCTTTCCTTGGTCAAAAGACAAGCAGTTTTGCTTTACAACATTCCACTACCAGGGGCTGCCTTCTTGCAGATAAAGAACAAAACAAAGCAGGTTAGAGGTCCTGGTCATTCCTAAGCAGGGAGCCCAGGATTTATTTGGCTTACACTTTTTTTCCCCTTGGAAATGCTCATTGTCTCAGGACTTTGCTATACAAGCACAAAGCTAACTAATGCTTTGGACACATTAGAAACACATCTTTAAAATTTTAATGTGTTTTCTAGAGCTTAAAAGGCTAATATACATACACATATTGAATTAAATTACACATTATTAATGTTGCTATATATCACCACATTGATCAAAACATAAAGCAATGTTCCACCTTGTTTCTTTTGGAACTAAAAATTGGAAGGGCCAAACAAAGAATAAAGGGAAAAATGAACCAAGATGTATAAAGTATTAGTATAAGAGTAACCTGTTTTTTTTAAATATTTAAATATCCAAACCAAATTATGTCATGTAGCCCTTGAATATGTATTATAAATCACTGTGAATATTTGGGAAGTCAAAACAAATTTTAAGAGTCAAGGAACTACAGAGTTGTTTCAAGTTAGACTAAGGATTTGACCAAAAATAATTTAGAAATATTACAGAGAGGAATTGTGAACACTTTCATAAAAAGATAATCACCAACAGTAATCACGTGTTCGCTAAAACTAGGCCATAACAACTGTATACATCTATGTATGTGGTAAAATATATCAGGGATCCTGTCAATTAAACAGAGAGCGATGGGTTTTGTTACATCTCAGGGTCCACGCACACCACAAGCACACTGTCAGTCTCCAAGAGCCGGCCACCATGTACAGTTTTCCAACTTTAATGGCTGAGGAATAAATTTCCAACCTGATTGACTGCAACATTTTCTAGAATATTGTAGAGTTCTAGCTAAATACTATCTAAAATGGCTCTCAACATCGGTATTTCATGGTTAGAGCTGGGTCAACTATAAACCACTGAAGTGAATGCTGGGTAGTTGCTACAACTGAAGCCCACGGTTTATAAATGGGGTGGAACATTTCCACCACAAAGAGCACAGAAACAGCTTTAGGATTTGATTACTTTTCTAACTGTGGAATTTACACATTAAACGACCCAAAATTCAGTTTCCAACTAATTTCCAAAGCAACGCTGGCTTCAGTTAAGCTTATTTTCCTGGTAGTTGTTATTCTGGGCTAGCAAAGTGTATCTTCTGACGGGCAATCATGGATCCAATTTAATTGTACGTTAATTGACTTATAGAAAGAAGCAGGAGGAGGTTGAGGAACAGGCAGTGGCCCCTCTACAATTCAGTTAGCCAATCTCACATCCTTAATAAGATAAAAGAAAGGCCTTTTAGCTTTGTCCCATATTTGAAAGGAACACTGAGAAGTGCTGCAGATGGGATACAAAACAAATAGCAAGCAGGTGCACCATTCTTTCCTGTAACTGGACCCAGCCCCAAGACACGTTTAAATCACAACTGTGTGCATAAGAGCTTTTAACAAGATGACTTGAAGCACTCATCAGGAGCTCTTACAACCACCTGGCATTTATGATGTTTCTGTGTGTATGGATGCGGCAAATACCGTTTCTGCTTCTCTTTCCTTTTCTTTTTAAAAACTTTCTCTCCTTTCACAGCATCCTCCTCTTAGTACCCTTGACTCTAATCAAGGTGTCCAAGGAAATCTAAGGCTCAGGCCCTCGGGGCTCTCCTTTCAGTCTACTCAGAAAGAGAGTAACCTCTTCCCCTCTGTCATTCTGCATCTGCATTTACAGAGCATTTCAGAAGCACCTCAGCTTCTTTTCCAGACATCTCTACATTCAACTTGCTATAAATAAAGCTGTTCTTCAGAATCCAAACTAATTCCAGGACCTCTCCCTCCACCAGCCACAGATACTCACATCCCCTACTGTGTTAGCATAATCTATGCTTCATCTCAAGGGGCTGGAGATCACTCAGTGGTTAAATACACATGCTGCTTCTACAGAGAAGGTTGGTTGTTTTTTTGTTTTTTTGTTTGTTTGTTTGTTTTTATATTTTTTGGTGCTAATTGATTGGATCTGGATAAGCCACATCTATTGATATGAAGAGCCAACATACTGATTTCACGTAACACTTTAAAGGTTTTCTTGTACTCTTGTATCTATTCCTTGTAATAATCCAGTAAAAAAGCAGGGAGAAGGTTGCTCATTGTCCACACTGAAGAGGAAAAACTCTGGCTTGGAAGATCGGGTGCTGAGGAAAGCAAGAATAGTTTGTGGCTCCACTTGGGGCATTTCACACACACACACACACACACACACACACACACACACACAGCCCCACAATGAACTGCGGTCACAAACTGCAATTTGCAGGGAACTTTTCTTCAGTTCTGGTCTTCCTGTTTGCTAGAGGAGTGACGACTTGGGGGTCGATAAGTTCCCTTCTACTTTGCAAAGAAAGAACGTGAGCTGCGCTGTTCTTGGCAAACAACCGAGGATTTGACTGGGTAGTGAAGAGAAGAAACCAGGGTGTGGTGTACAGGAAATTCGAATTAGTGAGTGAGTTAAAGGTGCTAAGAATACTCATCAGGTACTCATTCTGGGACAAGCAAAGGACTCCACACCATGACCTTTGTGGATTCTTTAGCAGTTGTTGTTATAATTATTGTTGCTATTGATGGGAAACTACAAAGCAGAAGAGGAGGGAATAAACCAGGAGGGTAGGGCCTCATGGGAGGGGGTAAGATACCTCTAAGTTAACCAAAGTATTAGGAGATAAAGGCAGTGTTCAGACTTACTAAACTTATTCCACTTTCTAATAATATTTGTCCTATTTTCCAAAACTTTACCTCTTCAAACTGACTTCCTGGGGACAGAACCTCTATAATTCCACTTAAGTTTAATGAATACTTTAAACTATTATCTTGAAATCTAAAGGTGATGGGGGGGGGACATGTAAGCTACATCAGAGGGCATGAAACACCACTGCACATCATAAAGCACCCCAGTCTTGGGTTTGTGGGTACATTTTTCTGACCCCAACAGACTCATTTCAATTCAGCCTTCAGTTGAGTTCTATCTTGAGGGACCGTATTACAAATCATGACTGGGCCGCTCCTGCCGAGTAATGTTCACCTTCTGCTTGGTGGTGGCTTTCTCCTCTGTAACTGGGCAATGTTTCAGTCATCAACGGTGATTTTTAACAAGAGCAGAGACAGTGGGGTAGTCAAGAGCAATACAGGGAAAGCCAAACTTATCAGAAATAAAAAAAAACATAATCCTCAGATCGGAGAACTATCTAACTTACAGGCTGCTAATAAGAAAATGGAGCGGGGAACGATCTCAGTGGCAAATTACGCTAAAGTGATTGTTTTTTGGTTTTTTTTTTTCACAAAATTGACACTTTAAAGTTCTTTTAATTATTTACTTGAGGCATGAGCTCCTATTGATTACTTCTAACATAAGGAGTTCACATCCAAGGACAATATAAACGTTAGTCCTCGTATACCTCTTAAGAGTTATGTTACAATTAAAAGTAATCAAATTCCAGCCAGGCAGTGGTGTGCACACCTTTAATCCCAGCACATGGGAGGCTGAGGCAGGTGGATCTCTGTGAGTTCGAGGCCAGCCTGGGCTACATAGTGAGTTCCAGGAAAGGCTCCAAAGCTACACAGAGAAACCCTGTCTCGAAAAACCAAAAACAAACAAACAAGCAAAGGTAATCAAATTTCATCACTTAAAAGTAAGTAAAAGCTTTTAAAATTAAAAAAAAAAAAGCGTGGTGGAAGTGATGTGGGAAGAGAACAGGGTGTGGTCAAGGCACACAGCTGTGAAAGCAGCAGAGATTCTGTGAGCATTTTAAGGTACCCAAGGATAATGTAGCAGGTAGGGCATGGTAGTTATGGAGCCACACAGGCAGAAGTCTAACGTTTACAGTGTTGTATTTGAAAAATGTCGTTTTGAAATCTGATAGTGGAAGACTCCCACTGAAGGCCCAGACACAGTTCCCCCAGGAACCCAAAAGAGATGAGGGAAGAGATATCTTAAAATAAACAGAACTGAGTCAGTTCCCCCTTCCTGGAGAGGGTGAAGTCAGGTATTTTCAAAAGAACAAAGTCAGGATGTCTGGTAGTGACCGATTAACCACAAGATGCCCCTCTTGGGAGATAACATGACCAGACCCCGGAGATGGGTTGTAAAACTCCTGGCAGGGCAAACAGATAAGCTAGAATAAGGCAAAGTCCAGGCCCGGGAAAAACTGGACCAATCAAGGATGGACCCGTACTAACCCCCTCTCCCCTAAGGAATTTTGTAGGTTTTGCCTATAAAAACTAACTTCCCAGCCGGGCGGTGGTGGCGCACGCCTTTAATCCCAGCACTCGGGAGGCAGAGCCAGGCGTATTTCTGTGAGTTCGAGGCCAGCCTGAGCTGCTACCAAGTGAGTTCCAGGAAAGGTGCAAAGCTACGCAGAGAAACCCCGTCTCGAAAAACCAAAACAAAAAAAAAACAAAAAAACAAAAAAAACCCATTAACTTCCCCAAGAAAGAGGAACTCTCCTCCCTGCCTCGAGGTGTCGGGTGTGGTGGACGAGAGCTCCCTGCCAGCTTGAACTAAGCACATGTAAACCTTGCTATTGCATTCTGGACATCTTGAGTCTCAGGTGGTCTCTTTGGGGGTCCTGATCTGGGCAGAACAGTAGGAAAGTGTATCAAAACAACCGACTTCCTCCAGTTTTCTGACTAGTCTCCGGTCGTGTAGGTAAGCCACCTCGGCTCTCCTTCACTGTTTTGTAACCAGGTGAGCCTGTTGGTTTCTGTTTTACGATATGCATTTAGCCGCGAGTGCCTTCCTTCACTTCCACATACCAAACCTTCAGCCCCAAACAGGCACTCCGGAAGGCACATTTGCTTCAAATAAATAAACAAACAAACAAATAAATAAATAGATAAAAGCGGCTACACCTCACTCAGGCCCTCAGGCGAGTAAGAGCAGGATGAAAGCCAGGAGCCCCGTCCTGCCTTTATTTAGGGTCCACATGTTGTGGAAGATGCAGAGATGACAATCCTTAACCTTTCTCTTCAGTCACTTTGAATTCTGGGAAGACCCAAACCTTCCGAGACAGACTTCCTACCCGCCCTGAATGGACAGTTTTCTGAGTGTTGGGGATGCACCTCGGTAACAAATCACGAGTTTCATAACTTACCAAAACTGCTTGCAGCACAGATCACACTACTCGGTGTTGGGTGGGACCACACATTGACCGGGACAGCTAACTGTGTACACCCGCTGTGTTCTGTTTAAACGTAAAGCTCATGTCAGTTCGCCAAAGTAGCTCTTAGGTTCTTGTGTTCCTCTCCCAGTGTAGCCAAAATGGATAAATCTGTTTCTCTGCTTTTTGGAATTACTGATGTCTTTAATGGGTGTGTTGGGAAGTGGGGGTGAGTCTAGTCTGTTAGGGCTGCCAGTGCCTGGCTTCTGCTGCAAAACCCCTGGTAACAAATCCATCTGCAAACATGAGAGTTTCCACAAAGTTCTTCCTGCCTTATTTACTCTATGTGGTGCCTTGAACTTTCCAAATCATGCAGGTTTCTGTGAACAAATCCCTTAAAGCAGCATGACTAACACACCTTTACCCAGAGAGGGATGTTGACATATTTCCTCCTGCTCTAAAGATGTTTTTATGGACCAAGAGCAAAAAGCAATGTTTAAATCTAAATCTAGATCTCTAACCAAAAGATGTATCTTCTAAAAGACTGTGTGCAGCTTTGTGGGAAAAAGCAGAACTGGACTGTCTTTTTTTCCTCTTGCATGGGTACAGCCTTTTGATGGCTCCCCCTTTCCTGCATCTGACAGAGGGAGACCTTGCCTAGGATTACACACTCTCAGAAGGCAGGTGGGAGAGAGGGAAAGTTATATAAAGGGCACAAATCAAGGGTATAACCAGCAGAAAGGCCGTCTTCTATTGAAAAAAAGACTTGTCCTGCCCCAGAAAGAGAAACCAGAGAGTGGATTGGCATTTCTGTCTAGCTAGTATTAAAGGTGATTCGCTTACACAGCTCCCCACTCATTAGTCCCTGGGACTCCTCGAGGCTTAATTTAATAATAGCAACATTCTGATGCCAATACCATACCTCGCTGACTGACAGCAAATGGAATTGGTATAATAATCCTCTTTTGGAAATAATGAAAACAAAAGACAGTAAACAAATGTTCATTTGCTTAAGGTCACAAATCCAATTAGTTGTGAACAAATGTCAACACGGTCATTTATAATAGTTTAATGATCACATTAATTCAACATGAGCTCTAATGGTCAACTCTTAATTCAGAAAAAAATAAAAATATTTGAGCCAAATCAGGATCTCCATCTCCTCTAGAAAGAAAATCACCTTCTAGAAATAATAGAGAGGGTTTCTGTTTCTGGACTTTCTGTTGTTTTTATGATGGTTTTGTTTTATTTCCTAAAACAATAGCAGGATTTGAACTCTATTGAGCAATTCAGGAAAGTAATTCTTGGACTAAAGGGTTTGTTCCGTGGTTAAGTCCTTACCTATAGCATGACCAAGGCCTCTTGGAGGTGAAGTGAAGAAAGGAGAATTCTCTTTGGAAGTCTGGATGACAAGTTCCAAGGAAATTATGAAATCTGTGTCTAAAGAGAATTATTTTTAATTTTTCTGATGTCATAGACCCTACCACGAGAAAGAGATCAAGCCATGGTGTCTTTGTATAAATTATCCAGATCTTTACAAACGATTGCAAAATAAGCTTCCTTTTTACCTAGAACCAAGCTCAAAAAAAAGTTACTCATTTCAGCCTAAGCCTATGTGTTTGGATTTAGAAATTAAATGCATGCATACACCCTGTGTTACACACGTAAAACAACACGCTCCTCTCCACATTCATCTTAGCCTCTTGGCCTGCCTCTTCTCTTCATCATTTTTGCCTTTTACTGTTAAGTACTAAATCGTTTGGGGTAATGCACATGTGAACTAGGATCCAGGGACTATGAAATGGAGAGAGAAATTTCCCAGAACTTTATGCTGTTTACAAGCAAAGTTGGAGTAGGTAGCTAGACAGACACTGGGGGGCGGAGAGTAGATGGTGTCCTAGACAACCATCTCTTTTCTGGTTAGGACACCCTGCCTAAGTAGGCAGGTAGCTCGATGTGAGCCACTCAAGGAAGCCACAGCTCTGCCTTAGGAGCTGTGCCCCTGGTGGTTAAAATGCCCCTTTGTGACTTACCATCCTTAAAGCTGCAGCTAGGTTCTTTCACCAAATCAGAAATTTAAGGTCCCAGGGCAGTTTCTAAAATGATCACACGTGTCCACCAGCAAACATCCTGATAAGCAGGGATAAGCCACAGGGACATCCCAACTCCAGAGCATGCCCAGTAGAGTGGGCTGAAACAAAGATGATATCTAAGGGTAGAAAGTTAACAATGCTGTCACGGCAGTGAGGGGAACCACTAAAAAAGAAAAAAAAAAGGCGTGGTCTACAGAGGGAGTTCCAGGACAGGCTCCAAAGCTACACAGAGAAACTCTGTCTGGAAAAAAAACTTAAAATTCCACAACCCAGAACCATTGGCGATTTTCTCACCTTGCGTCTGCCCACCTTGAACCTCCTCAGGCACATGGGGTTTGCTTTGCTAAGTCAACTTTTGCTTCAACTGTTTCTCAGCTCAATTCTTTCATTTAAGGACTGGGGGGGAGGGGGTGACTCCACCTGATAATAGTGGGAAGATGTACTACCTCATGGGAAACACTTCAGCAGAGTCCTGCAAATTAAATGTATATGCACCGCAACCCTGAAATTCTGTCCCTGGATACCTACCAAGGGAAATGTCATAGACCTAACCAGATAAGTGTATAAGGATATTTATAAAAAGCTATATTTGTGATAAGCAAGATTGGGATACCTTAATTTTCAATATTAGAGTAAACAAATAAGTAGCCATACATTCATACACTAGAGACAACATACTACCATAGGTTTCAATGCCATGATGAAATCTCTCATTGAGTGGAGAAGAACATACACTATGATTCTAGTCATATGAATTTCAAAATGAGTAAAGCTGTTCTATAATTATGTAAGTCCTGCCACTATTTTGTTTGGAGGAATGTATAGTGGATATGTGGGTTATACACATAAATAAAAAGTCATCAAGCTACATAATTTGGTGAAGCCTCTGCAAAAAAGATGAAACACACGGGATCATTTACCTTTAGAAATAGAAAGAAACGGCTGGGCAGTGGTGGCACATGCCCTTAATCCCAGCACTCAGGAGGCAGAGACAGTCAGATCTTGGTGAGTTCGAGGCCAGCCTGGTCTACAGAGCAAGATCCAGGACAGGCTCCAAAACTACACAGAGAAACCCTGTCTCAGAAAACAAACAAACAAACAAACAAACAAACAAAAACAGGAAAGAAACTCAGTAGTCTCCGCCAGCTTGGATTCCACAGATGAGGAGACCAATGGCAAAGTTGATTCAACTAGTTAACCTTGTGTGGATAATGTATCCAGTGTTAACTCACTGACGGCTTACTCTTTGCTGTGTTCACAGGCTGTATTCACATACACTTATACAAGTGGAACAGCAAAGGTAGTGTCCTAGTTTGCATTCTGTTGCTCTGATAAAACAAACCAACTCAGGAGAGAAAGGAATTCTTTGGCTTAGGAGCTACAGTTCATCAGAAAACCAGAATCAGGAACCCAAGTGGAGAGCATAAAGGAGCACTGTTTACTGACTTGCTCTCCATGGCTTGCTCAGCTTTTATTCATATACAACCAAGGACTATCTTCCCAGCCGGCACATAGTCCGCAATGGGATAATCCCTCTCACATTAGTCATTAAGCAAGAACATGTCCCATAGACACGCCCACGGGCTACTCTGATGGAATCAGTTCTTCAACTGGGGTTTCCTCTTCCCATCTGACTCTAGTTTCTGCCTAGTTGACGTTGTTCCGTTACGTTATGAATGTGAATGAGGAGCACAGGATGTTTTTAGCAAGTAATCCTGAAACTGAAGACAGATCCTTGGCTCTCAGAATTCTGTGTTCTTGAATCCACCCATCCTACCTTTTTTCCAAAATCTGTAAACTTGAAAAATAAATCTACAGGCCTATAATGGAGTAACTTCTCAATATTTCAAAATCCAACCTAATAAATTAAGGGATGTCTCTGCCCCAGGACTTTCCTCACAAATATTCTATTTCAGCATAAAATACACTGATGAAATTATTGCTCCTGAAATTTGATTTCTATACACTAGCACTCTTGTATTGAGATTTGCAAGTTATATGAGCTGACAATAGTCTCTCTGCCACCTCCCTTAGGAGAGCATCCTCCAGTGCCTGTTTATTTGATGTCTGTGTGGATCCAATGTCTCTCAATGAGCCAGCTTAGAAAACAGAGTCAACATAAATTCATCCAATATAAATTCATCTTGAGATGACAAAGACATCAGTAATAAAATTAAAACACACCACACATTTTGAATGACAAGCCACTGCTCCTTATTTGGCTGGCACTGATTGGCTGCATAGAAAGGCTCCTCCTGTTTCCATGCATCAAGGCAGAAGCATGGCAACACCACTCTTTTGAAGTAGATGTTCAGACAGCATCGGAGTAAACATGGTTGGCTGATTCAAGAGCTCCTCCTAAGAAGCACCAAAGGAAAGCAGGACAGACAGGAGAAGGAGGAATAAAGGGTTATGCCTCCATCCGAAACCAACGGCTGGGAAGCTGCGAGGTGGCTTTCTGAGTTGGTTCACCTGACGGGTAGGAAAGCTGGAGTGTTTATGCCCCAGCTCCCATTCATCGATGCCTGGAGCCTCTCTTGGGGCCTTAGCTCTCCTGTATTTCCAGCTGGCCCCTTGTGGAGGCTGAGAACACAGCTATAGGTAGAAAAATCCCGCAGGAAAAAATGACAGCCTTTGCAGCAGGACGACGCCATCTGTGCATAGAGAAATGGCAAATTTGAGGACATATGGAGAGATGGCGGCTGTGTCATCACACAAACAACTCAATTAGTGAAGTGTTCATGGGAGAGCATGCAAGGGAGTGATTCTTTAAACACAAGTGCCAGGGGTGTGGGTCTAGGTACTTATTCGGTATTTATAGACCACACTAGCAACTGCTTTCAACACTAGAGAATAGTATAGGAATAGAACATTCTTTACTTAAACTGTGGACAACCGTCAGCCTAATTCTAATGCTCAAAAGAAATATTTTCCTCTGCAAAGGTACCCTTGGCCTTCATCCTGCAAAATTCATCCTGCTCATCAAGGGATTCTTCCCACGGCAAAAGACACGAACGAAGTTCGCATATATTATACTCGATTTCTTCTGCATTTATTGGAAAGGTAAAAAAAAGTGGAAGCTAAAAGAATTACTTCAATCTGCGTAACTCTTTCCTATTCTGTTATTTTCTGATGCATTGCTCTAAGGTTTAGAAGGAACTATAAAATCTAGTAAATGATTGGAACTCTTTGGATTTATGAACTGGATCATTCTAGTTGAAGCCACATAAATAAATCCTTAGCAGATGAAATCATTAGTGTGATGTCATTTCCCTTACCCATGTCCTGAGTTCTGCCATGCCATTGAGACATACCAATTTATATTCTTCTTTTGTGATGTAATTGTCACAATTCTCTTTTGTCCATTCTAAACTGAAGTAAGAGCATTGCTCTTTGCTTCTCCTTTTGATATAACCTCTCTATTTTACTCATCCTTTCGATACAACCTCTCCGTTTGTCTGAGTCAGGGTTTCTATTGCTGTGAAGAGACATCATGACCACAGCAACTTTTACAGTGGAAGGAAATGCCTTTATAAAAATTGGGGTTTTAATTGGGGCTGGCTTTCAGTTTCAGAGGTTTAGTCCATTATTGTCACAGCGAGAAGCATGGCAACATGCAGGCAGACATGGTGCAGGAGAAGGAGCTGAGAGTTCTACATCTTGATCCACAGGCAGCAGAAGGAGACTGTGTTCCACACTGGGCAGAGCTTGAGTATATGGGACCTCAAAGCCTGTCCCAACAGTGACACACGTCCTCCCACAAGCATCTACTCCAATAAGACCATACCTCCTAATAGTGCCACTCTCTTTTTTTTTCTTTTTTTCCAGAGCTGAGGACTGAACCCAGGGCCTTGCACTTGCTAGGCAAGTGCTCTACCACTGAGCTAAATCCCCAACCCCAGTGCCACTCTCTATGGATGAAACATTCAAACACAAGAGTCTATGGAGGCCAAACCTATTCAGACCACCATGCCATTCTTTACACATTGGTTTCCATTTGTCATTGGTCAGCTTCATATTCATAGTGAGAAATTTGTTTGCACAGAGGATCATAAGCAGAGTGACCACTAAGACTTTTCATGTTTGCTTTTATTATAAAGTGACATCCTAGCTGTGAATAATGACTAACTCCACCCTGTCCTTCCTTCACAGCCCTTTGATTGCCTTTCACTCTTGTGTTGGGGCATTGAACATCATTCCAAAGACACCTGATTCCAGTCTGGAAATTGGCCTCTGACCGTCTCAGCCCACAAGTTTTAAGAATTTTGCTTATATTCTGGTAGTATTGCTAATGATCATTTTGCGTATATTTTTCTAGCATATCATCTATTCTAGAAATACACCTATGTCCTTCTCTTTTCTTTCATTTTTCCTTTTTATTAGATGAGTTTGCCACTTTTGCCTGAAACCGGTCTCTTCTGCTTCACATATTTCTTTCCAGTGATCTTTTCTATGACACTGTAACAAGAACAAAGGGCAAAATCACCCTAATGTCTTCGCTTCAGACTCATGATACTGTGTACAAACAGATAAGTTTTCTAACAAAGACAGGAAAATGGGTGCACTTCCTGTCCTCTGGTATTTCCTGTTTTCATGATAACAGTATGGTTTCGATGAACGTCTAAAAAAGCTGATGCATTAAAGGTTTGGCCCTCAGGGTGATATTACCAGAAGATGGTAGCGTCTTTAGGATGTGGAGCTTTGTGGGAAGTATTTGAGTCATCAGGAACAATCCCTTAAAGGAGGCTATGAAACCTTGGTCTGCCAGTGTGCCTCTGCTCCCTGGATCAGAGTCATTGGTGTGCTGGACCTCAAGCTCTTGTCACAGCATGCCACCACTAGCAGGATCCTAAAGCTATGTGACACCCAGTCTTGAAATGGAACCTCGGAAACAATAAGTTAAATCAATTTTTTGTCCTTAGAACTTATTTGCCTTGAGTATTTTATCACAGTAACATATGGCTGACTGATTTCAGCTGCCATTGTTTGAGGTTAATGGCATTGGGCTTCTTCCACTGGCAAATAGTTTTGTTGTTCCTTTGTTATCTTGGTTTTCATTTATTTATTCAGAAAAGTATTCTGTAAAACTATCTTACTCTTCCATCTTAACATAGATATTTCTAAAATATGGGTTTTAACTGATTTAAATGTTCGGTTTGAGCTCGGTGGTCTCTGCTTTCTCAAGACCAGTAATGCTCACTTCTTCCACTTATATTAATTCCCCTCAGACCTTGTAAAAATCTTTCTCTTCCTGAATCTTATTGTGAGGTTGTGGAAGGGAGATAAACAAGGTAACAGGTGGTCATACATTCCTGAAAACATTGCCAACTCAAGAGAGAAGATGTTGTTTCTATTGCCAAGTTCTCTTACAGGAGGAATTTGCTCAGATACAGGTTCTTTCCATCTGTATGGGCACTACAGGTGTTAAATGAGTTACCTTTGTCAGGGATTTCATTTTCTGTAATAGCTACTCCAATGGATAAATCCATAGTTCCCTTCTTCTGTATTATTTTATCACAGATGTCCTAAAACCACCTTGAAAACTAGCCAGGTGCTTGTTCTTTGAACAGCACAAATTCAATGATTTTAAAATATCTCCTTCATGTATTAGCAACCTAAAATCCCATAATGGAAAAAAAAGCATCTGAATGCTTTAAAGAAGTGGGGAGGTCATAAAGAATGAAGCCCAGGAAACCAGCAAGTTGTTCTGTGTCTATTTGCAAAAATGTTTGTACTGAAGAGATGCTTACAGAAAAGCAAAGCCACATGAAAGGATTTCTTTCTTTAGCTCTGTCCTGGAGATAGGCAAGCCAGGGGGTGAATAGCTGAACACACAGAGCTGGAAAACTCCTGTGTGGAGTAAATCCAGGTCATAAAAGACATTAAATAAACGTTCCCACAATTCGGAAAACAGAGCCGAGTATTGGCTTATGACAGTAGCCAAGTGGAAATCATTGCAAATTTGTGCAACATCAAGCCCCTCAACCCCCTTGTGAAACCCAATAAATAGCCATATCATTGTACTGAGGGTGAAGTAAGAGTACACCAGCCACGTTGATTCTTATGACTGGATTGCCATAGATTGCTTCATAACATGCATACTCTTGAAGGCTCTGGTTACTCCACTTCCCTCTGTCCTCTCAGAAATCAGCGCCACTATTCTGTGCTTCAGAATTTCCACCCCCAGGAAAATCGTAATGAACACTTGACAAGCCAGATCTCCTTACCTTTGCTATCCACTTCTTAGTGCATTTCTTGCCAGGCAGTGTGGTGCATGTTTTTAATCCCAGCTCCCAGGGGAGCAGAGGCAGGTGGATCTCTGTGAGTTCGAGGCCAGCCTACTCTACAGAGTTCCAGGGCACTCAGGGCTACACAGAGAAACCCTGTCTTGAAGGGAAAAAAAAGAATAAGTACATTTCTTCTCCATAGTCAAAGCTATCATTAATCAAGGTAAAGAAACATTAAATAGCCGGGCGGTGGTGGCGCATGCCTTTAATCCCAGCACTCGGGAGGCAGAGCCAGGCGGATCTCTGTGAGTTCGAGGCCAGCCTGGGCTACCAAGTGAGTTCCAGGAGAGGCGCAAAGCTACACAGAGAAACCCTGTCTCAAAAAACCAAAAAAAAAAAAAAAAAAAGAAACATTAAATAATTACCTACTCTGCCTATGGTACAGAAGAGTTTGAAGACATATTCCTCTGGAAAGCCTTTTATGCAAGTAAGAGCCACATATAATATGAGTCAAACTAGAGCATGCAGAAAACTGCTTAACAGGGATACATATTTCAAAACGAGATATAATTTATTTATAAATAGCATTTAGATACAGAAATCAATAATATTTCCCAGATCCCTAGTTTATTAGTACATACACACCGGAGAAGAAAGGTAACACATTTACTTTTCTGCCGCTGGACAGAAGAACAGGGTTGGTTATAGTTAGATGTCTTAGCAGAGACACAGTGGCAGGTCGCCTGCAAACTACAAGAACTGGGTTTGTTTCTTATTTGTGGGCGTATCTGAGTAATTTCCCCAAATACACTTATCCTCATTGCCATGCTACAAAATTGCCATAAGTTCAGCCATATGATTTTAGGTTGACTTAAGTTTATTCTTTAATTACCATGAGTTCTGCTTTTAAAAAAAACTAATGAATAAACAATATCTAAATTTAAACACTCTCTTTTGTCCCTCATGAATTCTCTCCCTGAATTAATTAGTTCCATCTATGCATCACCAAATATAATCTAATATGGTGAAAATGAATGGTTTTCCCATTTATTGTTATCGGTAGTATTCCCGGCTATACACAGCATGGCATATTGGAATTTTGGCGGTGTCGAAACACTAGCAGCACTTTGCTTTTAGAAAGCATGTCAATGTCGACACTGATGCTCGGTAGCCTGGAGGGTTTTAACCAAGGTTGAATTCTTCCTGTCCCCAGTAGCACCAACTCGGTGGTTTTCATGAAGCACAGTAAATGGGGCTCTAAAAGACTCGAGAGAGACATCTGTTGTCCACACAGGAGCAGCAGGAGGTTATTAGTTGAATGGAGATAGATGGCTGTGTTGGCACACATGCACACACATCTCTCCAAATGCCTTCAGCCTACTGCTACTTCTCATTCTGTTTACATGCCTCGGAGAAGTAAAAACAAAACTGTTTCCCACATATATATACAGTACTTATTCCTGACCTTATGATTTTCATCATGTTAAAAAAAAAAAGTCATGCTGATTTTTTTCCACAGGAGAAGGAAAGTCTATCAGTAAGGGACTCGTAAAGAAGGTGCAGAGCTGGGTGATAGCATGGCGGTCATAGGGCCCACACTCCCAGCCAAGGAGGTTGCCCTCTCCAGGCTCAAGGGTAGGTAAATCCAGGATGAGGAACAGCTTAGAGGCTCAGAGTATGCGCTGGCTGTTCCCTTTAGACTGCCAAAGAACTGAGTCATCCGAAACTCGTGTGCAGACTCAGTCATCTCTTTTAATCTTGAGTTAAGAAAAGATATCTGTACTGTCCCCACCGGATCTCGGCACAGAAGGTAAACACCAACTGTGAACGACTCAGAGAATAGAGTTAAAAAGACTGAGTTCTCACAAGGCATAAACACATCCCTTTCTTGGAATAATATAAACATAAGCTCTAGTACAGGGCCGGGTCTCAGAGGCTGCTCTGCTCAGTTTGACCTTGAACTGAAACTCTCCTCATAAAAGCCATCAAGTCTGCATTTGAACAGGGCTAAAACTCCATCCTTTCACCTTCCTAGTGTACCCTTTAATATTTATGAAGAACACAGAACTGCACTCAGTGACTCGGAAGGGCAATAAAGACTGCTGGTAGAATTCATAGAGAGAATGCATAAATAAACAAGATGTAGAATTCTTTTTTTTTTTTTTAAGAACTTGGAAAATAGGTTGTGTTACAAAATGACTTTTGCAGTGTGAGTGCCATGTCTGACTCAGCTGCTTCCAGAGTCTCCCATAGATATGAAGAGTCTCTAATGCAGGTTTGCAAACCATAGCTTGTCGCAAAGACCAGGGTGAACTCATCCTACTGGTAGGCATCCGTGACACTTTGGTCTGCTTATTGGCAGCATTTTGGTGACACGTCCTATGCTAACAGGAAAGGCAGAAACCAAGCATGTGACAAGAGCCAGACCCAACACCCATTACTTCTTTTCATGCTTCTTGGTCAGCTCTCGCCCTCCCAGCTGGCCCCGGGCCCGGCTGTCACTGGGTCTGTCCCTCCGCAGGCTCTCCTGGGAGACTTGCTGCACGGCTTGCAGGATGGCGTTCTGCACAATCTGCTTGCTGGCATTCTGTAGCTTCACCTCCTCCAGCTCATTCCCAGGCTTCTCACCTAGCCAAAAGCACGGAAGGGAAGAGAGAAGAGAAATTAATTCCAGGAGCTGTGGCTCTGAAGGGTGGGGGAGCCATCTGAAAACAAGCTGCTATTGTCTCCCTCCATTGTTTTGCCCTGTAATGTGCCATAGTTAATGTCCTCACCATCCCAGAATCTCTAGCTGCTAGAAGTGGTCACAAGACAGCCCTGGCTATTGAAGTCCTCTGGAAAATCTGTTAGGAAGGGACATAGCCACACCCCAAGTGTTCAGCCCTAAGTACGTGTACAAAAGAGCAACACTAAATGGACTTAGTAGGGGATATATATATATATTATATATATTATATCATCTATAATCAGAGGAAAAGAGGCCATGAAGTTGAGAGTGAAGATTGAGGGACATGGGAAGAATGGAAAGGAAAGGGAGGAAGGGAAATAATGTAAATGCTGTACTCATATAGAAAATTTTCAAGAAAATAAAAAAGAAGAAGAAAGACATCAGGGGACTTCTATTAGAAAAACATTATTGTTGTTGTTGTTCTTTTATTTTTTGAGTTTAATATAAATACATCATTTTCCCCTTCCCCTTCCTCCCTCCAAAATCCCCCATCCATCCCTCCTTTCTCTGTTTCAAATTCACAGCCTCTTCATTCATTAATTGTTGTTATATACATTATATATATACATATATATGTATATATATACATATATATATATATATATTCCTAAATACAACCTACTCAGTCTGTATTATGTTACTTTTATGTATGTTTCTGGTCTGATAGTAAAGTCAGAAACTACACCCAGAAATCTCACCCACAGGACTTCCCAAACATGGGCCAAACAAGGCGACACTAGACACACTAAGGTGGATGAGGGAAAGCCCAGGAGGCCTCAACCCTACACAAAGGACTATGGGCAACTGAGGGATGCTGAGAGCAGGAGCAATAGTCTCCCACAGGGAAGAGCATATAAATTGGCTATCCAATATCAAATGGTCAGCCTAGGAAAATGTGTTTTAAGACACTTTGGGGCTTCATTCAAATCTTCCTACCCTATACAGCCATACAGTCTTGTGCAAGATCCTTAATCTTTTGGAGCTCACTTGCGCATCTGTAAAATGGCCGACAACACCTACTCAAGAAGATTGCTATGGAACAAAGTGATATAACATTTGTTCAGAACTCTGCATGGATTCTGGTACAATGCAAGCGTCTAGTGAATGTCTATCGTGGTATACTAGTGAGGGGGCAGCCTACGTTGTGGTAACAGAAAAGCTAAAACATAGGACTGTTCCATGGTTGATGCTAGTTGTGCTCTACCCATGTCACTACAGATGGACCCCAGTGTGCCTGTGGTCTGTGCTTCCCGGTTATCTGAGGACTTTTCTTCCTCCTGTGTCATTATTCTGATGTTCTGTACAATATGACCTTCACCTGCACAAGGGAAGCTGAATAAGCAACATCCCCACTGGAGCTGGAAGGAAACAAAGACAGAATGGAGAACAGTCAGTTTCCTTTTGCAGACTCGTGAAGGAAGCCAGGCATGGTGATGCACACTTGTAATCCTTCACATGGGAGGTGCAGGCAAGAGGATCAGGAGTTCAAGGTCATCCTCAGCAATGTGGTGAATCAGAGAGAGAGAGAGAGAGAGAGAGAGAGAGAGAGAGAGAGAGAGAGAGAGAGAGAAGAGAAGACGAGAAGACGAGAAGAGAGGAGAGGGAGAGGAGAGTGGAGAGGGAGAGGGAGAGGGAGAGGGGAGAGGAGAGGAGAACAGAGGAGAGGAGAGGAGAGGGAGAGGGAGAGAGAGGGAGAGGGAGAGAGAGAGAGAGAGAGAGAGAGAGAGAGAGAGAGAGAGAGAGAGAGAGAGAGGGAGGGAGGGAGGAAGGGAGGGAGGGAGCCGTGTAAGTTGAACAGTGACCTAATGTTTAAGCTAAATTATCATTTTTTCAGTCAAAGTCAGTGTGTGCATAGTCTACAGGACCCCCTCAATGGCCAGAAGGTTGGTTTAACCAATGCTCACTGTGAGCCAGACTTTCGTTGTCCTCATTACCACTTTGTCCTGGGTCACGAATATTCCCTTGCAGAGGAGATGAGGAACAAAGGCAGTTGTAAAGAAGGGACAAAGGAAGAGAGGGAGGTGACCAAGAGCGCTTGAGAGAACTGAAGAAAAAGAAACACATGTACAAAATTTAGGCAGGGACTTGTGCCTCAGACGTTGGTTGAGTACACCCTCTCCCTTCTCCTAAGCTCTAAGGGAAGGGACAGGGCAGTGATGGTAGGGACATGAGTGTCATAGATGACTTCTAAGATGAGTCTCTTAGCACCAGTCATTGCATTATCTGGGTTATCCTTTGCCAAGATAGAGTCAGCTCTCCATCCGCTGCTACTAGCCAACAATCTTTCCCATTCTTCTATGTTCTCCCCAATTCCAAGGTGCTCACCTACTCAAGTGTCTGCTTGTCTGTGACTTGTCTTGCTTCATGATTTTACAGGCTTCTCATGGGTATCCCAGCTACCTGGCCCTCTCCCATCTTCAGCTGAAATTCTTTGCAGACCCAGCGCACCATCACCTTGGAAAGTTGCCCACTCATGCTAGTCACGTCCTGGGTCAACTGTCACTGAACACCTGTCACGCATTCTGGTCCATTCCTCTGTGGCTAGGGAGGCCAAATCTGCAGGTAAGAAAAAGCTCCTTGAAAGAAGAAATCACTCGGGCCCTTGCAATGTGGGCAGAACATGTGTGCTTTGCCCAACACAGTATACAGATGACTAAGCCAAGTATTCATTGCAGGAACATAGTGTTGGAGAAAATCCTGGTGGAGACGTGATCTCTCCCACGAGTATAGAGTGAAGATGTATACTACAATCCGGCAGAAGGCAGAGGAAGCCACAGGAATGCTTGGAACCTCGCCACTTACTTACAGGCATTTCACTTGCTGTAATGTAATGAATCGCCTACACATTTTATGTGGCCTACTGCCTGGTTTCTTAATGACGCAAATGTCCTCTAGGCTAACTAGCATTTTCAATACCGTTTACCTATTCCACAAAAGATGACAAATCAATTTAATTAGCTTTAAAGTCTAAATGCCCAATGCAAAGTCAAGAATGTGATGCTGCTAAATTTATCTTCAGTGTCTTCCTGTGGAGACTCGTTAGTCCCTCGCCCTGCCCCGAGCACCCAGAATGCCTTGCTTTCCAGGGATCATCAGGCCTAGTGTGCAGATGTCCAGCATTCTAGAAGCCAACAGAAGCTTTGCTACTCCCTGATATCCCTGACAGAGCTTCCTCCTCAGTACCTAGCTCACCCACCCTGGGGGGAGGAAGGTCCCTAAAGAATTTAATTGACATGTGGCTAATTATTGATGTTCAGACTCGATTAGAGACTTCTCAGAGGCCCTGATTGTGGGGGTTTTGCCTCTCAGCTAGCCAGGTCATGCCAGGCAGATCAGCTATGGACTAGCATCAGGGGCTGGGGTACCATAATCCAGGATTTGCACTTGACATTTCTCCCATTGAATGTGGTCCAATGTTTCAGATGCTGAGATGTGAAATGCGGTTTGCCATCCCAGAGTTCACCTTGCTGAAGGTGAACTTGAGATATCTTGAGCTTCCTATAATTCTGCTCTCTGATGCTGTTTACTGATCTCTCTCTCTCTCTCTCTCTCTCTCTCTCTCTCTCTCTCTCTCTCTCTCTCTCTCTCACACACACACACACACACACACACACACACACACACACACACTAGTTATAAAAATAACTGTACAGCTAATAAACTTGCTGGCCTGGGTCATCTGCCCTTGCCACCCTCCAGACCCCAGAACCCCATCAAGAACCCTTATACAGCTGATCCTTCTCAGCTAATAATTGGTACTAATCTTTGTAGATAACTGTTAAAATTGTGCATCTAACAACCATAGGAAGATACAAATTTGCATCAGTCCTTAGCTCTAGGAACCTAAATGCTGTTTACCTAAGTTCACCCTATAGCTACTACTGCAGTGGGGGTTGATATGGGTCTTGTTGCCATTCAGTTTAGAGACAGAATCTGGGTGGTCACTTCACCTGCATCACACAGAGAGAGCGGCAGAGGCTGTGTCGTCAACAGCACCTCTAGCTCTCATTATTCTCTGATGGGTCACCAAATCTGCCAGGGGTAAATGTTCTCATCAGGGCAGCAGAGGGCCCACCACTTCTGCCCCCCCTCCCCCATGCTCTCTAATACATCATGTTGCCAGTGGCAACCAGCCAGGCATTTCTCATCTTCCCTTCTGATCGCTTGACATTATAAGGACGATGTTGTCATTCATCAATGGCCAGAATAGGAGACACAGGGAAAGGGAACTAATTCTGGTCCCTTTAATAATGTAATGACAGTCTTATCTCAGCTCTGGGCATACAGGAATTTTCCATGAAGGACCCAGATGTTAGGTCTCACCCATCTGTGCCAATTGCTAATGAAGCTGCACTGGCTGCCCCACTTTGGAACTGAAAATGATCAAGTTCCAGACCCTGATTTTCCAGCTTGACACTAACCTCACCAATCCATGCTTTCCCCCACACACACCATAACCAAATCAGAAGGAACATTTCAGAATATCCAAAAACAGTTTTGTTTTTGTTTTTGTTTTTTGGGTTTTTGTTGTTGTTGTTGTTGTTTGTTTTTTGGTTTTGTTTTTTGGGGGGTTTTTTTGGTTTTGTTTTTGTTGTTGTCGTTTCTTTTAGAGCTTTATTAAGAGAAGGAGAGAGAGTGAGAGGAGAGAGCGCCAAAGAGATGCAGAGAGAGACAGAGACAGGGACAGAGAGACCGCACAGAGGGAGAGTCCAGAGAGCGAAAAGGCATTTCTTTCTTCTTTTTCTCCATCTCCCTTCTCCAGGCAGCTGCTAAAAGTTACAGCTTGCCTGCTTGGTTGTTTTTTGTTTTCATACTCTAAATAAAGTTGTCTTGGAGCTTTTTTGTCTGAGTCTGTTCTTCAATCCTTCTATTAGTGACACTTAGAACCCTAAAGAAGAGGTCAGTTTCCCTGGAAACACATGTCACCCTGATAGGACGTCCCAGAATTTCTTGTTATACCCAAATCCAGGGTCTTGCACATTCCAGGCAAGCGCTCTAATACTGGACTCCGTTCCCAGATCTCCATCTTGACTTTGTCTTTTTTTTTTTTTTTTCAGAGCTGAGGGCCGAACCCAGGGCCTTGCCCTTGATAAGATAATATTATCAGCAAGTGAAGGACACTTCTGATTGTATTTAAGCAGTATCCTGTTATTATAGCTCCCACACCTACCAAATCAGGTATGGGGCAGCAAGAAGGCCCAGTGACTGCCTTCAGTGGCCAGGAATATTATTTCAGGACATGGATGCTCTCAAACTATATGGTGTGCTTTGTTGTGATTTCCTACAGAACAGAATGAGAAGAATCACACAGACTTTTTAACTGATGTATTCTTTGATGGTTTCACACCCGTATTTAATACGTTCTGCTGACATTGGCCCAACACCCTCTTTTGTCCTCCCTTAACGCATGCAAGGCCCTCTCCTCCCACCAAGTCTCCACCCTTCATTCATGTCTCTTTTGGTGTTTTATTTTTGACTTTGTTATCAACTGGGTTTAACCAGTGTAACCAGAGCCCCATGTGCTGGTAGGAGTGTGGAGCTATCCTCGGGAGCATGGGTAACTGAAGACAATGAATTAGTTTCTCTCCCCTGTAGCCCTGATCTGCCATTAGTTCCCCTTTGTGGGGCGGGGCCCTGTGAGCCCCTCTCCCGTCTACGACTGAATATTTAGATGCTTAGTCTGAGAACCACAGAGATAGTTACAGAATACCTCTGTGCCTGGCACCACTGAGTGGCCCAGAGCCCTGCAGGCTGAAGCATTCCTGTTTGTGTGTGCATTCACCCACAGAATAATTACAGAGCATTTTCTGTAGAATGCACACTAGCTTGGGAATTGGAGGTCAAAATATTGAACAGAAGTCATAAGCCCCACCCCTTTTTTCTCATTTCTAACAGGAGAGTTGGATTTTAATTGAGTGATTGGACAGGTTTATCAAGTTGAGCTGGGACACACACTGTGATAAAGGATCAACCACAAAGGTGACTGATCTAGTATGGGGTGAGCAATAGATCCCCAGACAAGAAACCTCTGTAGTAACAAGGCATTCATCTGTGAAAGTAAGGTGTTAGGAACAAGAACTCAAGAGCAGGTCAGGCAAGCAGGTCGGAGTGGAAAGTCCCATATGTGTAAAATCGAGGCTCACTAAGACATGAGGAAGCCTGCGTGTCTGGGTGTCATGAGGGGGAGAGAAGGGGTCACACAGGAAAGGAGAGCAGCCCAGATAGTTCAGGCTCTGAAAGGGCTCAAGACACCTTAGAGTAGTTTGTGACAAAGCAGCATGGTGGTCAAATCTATGCCACATATCATAGCTAGGGAAACCGGAGGAGACCAGAGTCATACACTGGAAATCTGTAGGATCGGGAGGAGGCCTGGGAAGACAGATGGAAATTGGACCTGCCAAAGGGGAAAACAAATGGATTCTTTTCTGGCCCCAGAAGACAGGGTAGGCATGGGGCTCACTAATAGAGCCATGGAAGGCTTTTAGCTTTAGAGGCGCTAAATGATTTTAGCACATAATTTAATTTCTACAATATTACTGGGTTGCAGTGCCCTAGGGAAGCCGTACAGTATAGTGCCAATATAACCTGAAAAGGAAACAGCGATTTTAATCTAGGAATCGGATTTGATTATTCCAGGCACGAAAGACCAAGGTAATTGGAGAAAAAACAATGAATGGAAGGGCCTGAGTTAGCAGCTACCAACATCAGTTATAAAGCAACATAAGTGGGAAGGTGCAGGAATGTAGTTTACAAACGTCTAGAAAAGCATCGTCCAGGAACATTCTAACAAATACACAAGCATCTGATTGATGAGGAACACATCAATGGGTCTGAGCCACACAGAACTTTGACTAATTCACACTCATAATTATTCCCAGGTAGATTTGATATCTGTGTTACATATAAATTTGGAGCACAGAGGATGTTTTAGACAGTGAAATTGCTCCTATGGTAATAATAGGCACGTGTCATAGTCCATTCACTCAAACCCATAGGGGTCCATGACACAAGGAAAGAGCCTTAAGATATGTATGAACTGTAGATGTGTGGTGCTCATGAGCCACTATGTGGAGTGGAGGGTATTCACTGTGGGAAGGTGCAGGGCCAGAGGGCACATGGGAAATCTGCGTCCTTTTAATTTTTTTTCCCCTCAGCAATTATACTTTTTTTTTTTTTACAATACAATTCGGTTCTACATATCAGCCACGGATTCCCTTGTTCTTCCCCCCTCCCGCCCCCCTCATCTTCCCCCCAGCCCACCCCCCATTCCCACCTCCTCCAGGGCAAAGACTCCCCGAGGACTGAGATCAACCTGGTAGACTCAGTCCAGGTAGGTCCAGTCCCTTCCTCCCAGGCCGAGCCAAGCTACCCTGCATAAGCCCCAGGTTTCAAACAGCCAACTCATGCAATGAGCACAGGACCCGGTGCCACTGCCTGGATGCCTCCCAAACAGATCAGGCCAATCAACTGTCTCACCCATTCAGAGGGCCTGATCCAGTTGAGGGCCCCTCAGCCATTGGTTCATAGTTCATGTGTTTCCATTCGTTTGGCTACTTGTCCCTGTGCTTTATCCAACCTTGGTCTCAACAATTCTCGCTCATATAAACCCTCCTCTTTCTCGCTAATTAGACTCCCGAACCTAAAATTGCTCTAAAAATAATAAATTCCTTATTTTATTTCTTAATGTGTGTATGATGGCGGTGAAGGGGGAAGGGATGGTGTCTCATGTGCGCAAATACCAGTGGAGGTGGAGGTCAGAGGACAACCTTGGGTATCAGTCCTTCCCTTTCACCATGTTTGAGGAAGTATTTTATTGTCCTCCACTGCATTTCTCAGGCAAGTGGTCCCTCCTACTCCTTTCCCTTCAAGGGATTCTCTTGCTCCTGTCTCCAATCTCCCAGTGGGCACTCTAGTATTACAATTGTGCACTTATCACGTTTGGCTTTTAGATGGGATCTAGGGGGTCAGAACTCCAGTCTTCAAGCATGGGGAGCACGTACTTACTCCATTGAACCATCTCCCCAGCTCTAAACACAATGGATTCTTACAAAGAAGAAAGGGGCACAAAAAAAGCAATAATTGTAAAGGAGAAAAACTGGTTCAGACCAGGTGGAGGTGGGGGTTTGAAGGGAGGGGGAGAGAGAACAAATTTTGCAGTGGAAGAAATTGGAGCAGAGAGCAAATGCTCATGAAAATCTTATGTTGGAAATGTTGAATGTTGCTCTTCCCCCACCCCCTACCCCCACCCCCCAGCAAGTGGAGAACAAGAAACTCAACCAAAAGTAGGTTGAATCCAGAGAGCCCCAAAGCTGTTCAGAATGGAGTTAACAGAGATTTGGGGTTCTGCCTTTTCACACCATCACTTCCAACTCAGGGAGTTGGAGAATATTCCAGAGAAGGGGGCGGTTAGGAATGGCAAGCCAGCAGAATAGGAAATCACGAATCTGTCTAGCAGGGGGGCTTGCAGGACCATGGGGGCGGGATAAACCTTTCCTCCCTGCTCCGCGTCTGCCAGGGTGGGCGACACTTCCAGGCGCACCGCCCCCAGGTGCTGGTCCTCGCAGACCCGCAAGCCCACCGGGAAGAGTCCCCACCGTCCGACCCCAAGGGTGCGTGGTGCAGCTCGGCCCCAGGGGACCGAAAAAGCTGAGCACCGACCGGGTGGCCGCGCTCCAGTCGGAAGAGAAAGCTGGGCGGACGGTGGAAGCCCGGCCGCAGCACCGCCCCGCGCCTCCGCTCACACAGCCTCTGCTGCCCCCTGCCGGCCACTCCTAGCGTTGCCGCAGCCACGAAGACCCAGAGGTCACAGGACTGAGCTGAAAGTCCAGATCCCCAGGGAGACAGGGGTGTCACGGTCTTATTTTACCAAACCCGCTTAAACCGTCCCCAGGACCGTGCTTGCTAAGTCCATTTATTAAAAATGGACTTACAGGTCCTGTTTGGAGGTCTAAGGCAATCCAGAGGCTTCTTGCCCTCAGATTAAAAAAAAAAAATTACTTGACCACAACACCAGAGGTCTTAAATAGCTAACAAAATATTCTGATCTCTTAGGCAAAATTAGCCAGATACTGGCCTTCTCACCCACGGGGTCGGTGGGAAGGATCAGTGTGAGTAAAAATAACACGAATGGTTTTGACTGAACTCTTAAAAGCATCTTCTGGTACTGCCCTTCCCTGGAAAGCACCATGTCATTCCTACAGTCACCATCCTCTGCTAAGGAAAGATTCAAAATCCTGGAAGCAGCAAGCCATCGGGAAGTACAGTTTTAACCAAATCAGCTCTCACAAGTCACTCGTGGTCTCTGGAGGATAAAAATCATATAGGAAGAAAGGTAAGTAGAGGAAGGTGTATACTGAAATAGTTCCTTCTTTCCTTTAGCAAACAGGCTCCAAACCTTTGGAAATAAGCCTTTTGCAATGCCAAAATATCTCATGTATTCTCCTTACACGCTGATGAAAAGAGGCTATGAATTCAGTCATGCATAGATGAATTTGCATTGTGATAACCATATACATTTGAAAAATATTCAGGAGAATCTGCATGCCACCTATGGAAATTCGTAGCACAAACTTGGTGTGGTGGTTTGAATGAGAATGTTCACACACACACACACACACACACACACACACACACACACACGTATATATTAGAATGCTTGGTACACAGAACTGCTTGGGATGAAGTAGGAGGTGTGGCCTTGTTGGAGGAGGTGTGTCATTGCAGGTAGGTGGGCTTTGAGGTTTCAAAGGCTCATACCGGTCCCAGTTAGCTCATTTTCTGTCTTATGCTTGTGAATCAGAATGTAAACTCTCAGCTGCTGCTCCAGCACCATGCCTGCCTGCCTACCTACAACCACGCTTCTTGCCACGATAGTGATAGACTAAAACCCTCCTGGAACTGTGATCCTGCAAATTAAATGCTTTCTTTTTTCATTGTCTTGGTCATGGTGTCTCTTCACAACAGTAGAAAAGTAAGACACACAGCATTCTGTCCCCTAGACAGTGTGTGGCCTGCCTTATGCCCTACCAATTAGAAATGCGTGCTCACCATCCTGATTCGGAGTCTTTGGCTTTCAGTGCCTGCAGGACCACCTTGCCCTTATTCCCACCTCAGCGGATGTGGACATCCTTGTGGTTTTCAAACTATTGTACAGGAGATCTGGTTCATAATGTGTGACTGGCATGTGACCACCTACTGTGAGACCTTGATCAAGTCAGTTTCTTCCTCTATAAAGAGTACATCCTCGTGTGGTTGTAATTAACACTGAATATGGCTCCTCTCTCTTCTCCAGTGCATCTGATCCCAAGTGCTTCCTTTACCCTGTCTTGCTTCTTTCCCAAAATCTTGTTTACAGTGGACAATTAGAAAGCATTGCTCAGTGGATGACAGTCTCAGTAACTTTCCACTTCTGCTCTGACTTCTCCTTGTCTCTTGGCTCCCATCAATCTTCCATTATTACCTTCTTGTGCCCTTCTGTCACTTGGCCATGGCGTACTAAAGTACATGAAGGAACAAGCTGAGAGATGTGCTTCGCACACCAGAAGCTCCAGCCCTCCACAGGAAAGCTGGAGGACACAAGCAGGAGTAGGGCTGTTAGAAAACCTTCGATTTCAGGCCTTCTGCCATGGAGCTCGTGTCTAGTTTGGAGATTTTTGCATTAAGTTCCCATCTCCGACGTAGCAGCTTCAGAATCCGTCCACCTCTGCCTCCTTTTGCATCTCAGTAAAGCTCACGAAGGGGTTGAGTGTTCATGTTTTCAGTTCCCTCCATTTGGAGTCCGGTGTCTTTCAGAATAAAAACACATCGGCCCCTTTCAGTTGGTTCTAGGGAGATTTCCAGATGGTTTTGTTCCTATCAGTCAACCATTTCCTGTGAGAACATGCTCCATAAGACTATGAACTCCCAGAACTCTGAGCACATAGGTGAATGATGATCAAATTCTGTCAACTTCTGCGGCCCTGGAACCATCAGCCTGGCCTGAGAAAATCCTCATCCAAGACACCATCAATTCTTTTTTTTTTTTTTTTTAGGTTTTTCGAGACAGGGTTTCTCTGTACAGCTTAGTGCCTTTCCTAGAACTCGCTTTGTAGACCAGGCTGGCCTTGAACTCACAGAGATCCACCTGCCTCTGCCTCCCTAGTGCTGGGATTAAAGGCGTGTGCCACCACCGCCCAGCTGACACCATCAATTCAAATCTCACTTCTGAGGCTGCCCAGCTTTGACTAAGCACACACTAACTTTCTCACCCATTCACATAAAAAAAGTGAAAACATTTTATCTATTTTTAAAACAAAGGAAAGAGAAGGCAGGTCACCAATGCTTCATCTAGAAGTTGGACAAAAAAATACAAAAATCCTGCTCTGTGCATGAATTTCCTGTGGGTGAAACTCTAGTGTATGTGGCTGTTTTTGTACCTTTATTTTTCTCCAAGCATGAGAATCTTGGCTCTTTTTGTTGTGTTGGGGTTAATTAGAAGACGAGAACAGCTGGCTGGGAATACAGAGGGAATCGAAGAACAAGATCAGATGCTCTGTGTCTTTTTCCCCTCAGTGGTATTTCCGAAATGAAACTGAAGAAAAATAAACTGACTTTGTAAGCATTCACTAGAGGCAAGCACCACAAACCTTATGCCGCACGTTCCACCCTGTGTTTCTATGAGTTCTGAGTTGCCAGAAAGAAAAACTCCAAGTTAAACACATTGAGCTCTTTTTCTTTCAGAACTAGATACTTTGAGTGGGGTGGGGGGAGAGAAGTAATATCTCTGAGTATGACAATTAGTTACCCCTAAATAAAATCATTCTCCACATCTAGTTGTAATCGGACGTAGTGCCCTGAATATTTCTAGCAAACACGCTGGAAAGCAGAAGTTAATTACACAAGACACAACCGTCAGTAAAGATGTAAGCATTTATGGTATCAGCACCGTAAGAGCTGTAGTTTTTGTTCTATCGGGGGGGGGGGGGGGGGGAATAATCCACGGTGTTCACAATTTTCTTCTCATCTCGATTTTTCGTAGAACAGGATGCCCCGACCTCAAGTCTTTCATCATGTATTACCTAGTTGCTACCTTTAGCCACATTCAATGCAAGAACCAGCCAGTATCAAAAGCTTCAGTGTCCCCGTGCAGGTGCATCCTCTCTTTTCACTAGATAAGAAATCACCGGGATTTTCTCACAACCACTTCCTTGCCTTTTTTTAATATTGTCCCAAAGAATCGCACTGTTGCTGACTGCCATGGTTTGATTATCTTTGTTGGCATACACTGTCTCAATCACGGAACAGATTCACAGAACAGATCTACAGCCAGTACAAGTTTTGATGGTAGGGTTGTGGACACCATTATTTTGTTATGATTGGTTTATTTTTATTTTATGTGTAGAGCATTCTGCCTCCCTGTGTCTGTACGCCATGTGCACGCCTAGTGCCCACAGAGGCCAGAAGAGGTTGTCAGATCTCCTGGGACTGGAGTAACAGACAGTTGGGAGCTACTGTGTGAGTGTTGGGAACTGACCCAGGGTCCTCTGCCAGAGCAGCAAGCAGCGCTCTTAAGTGCTGAGTCCTCTCTCAGTCCCGGTAACCTCTTATTTGATGGTCTGCTTTATGCTCGCAGAGTATGTATGACTTATGTAATTAATGGAGACCACCAAGCAGGTGATTCAAGACCCAAAATGCAAGGTTTGCCTTTTGTGTCTCAGCAGCCAATTTCCAAATGTTCACTGTGCTTTGAGAAGCAGGAACCAAAAATTAACCTTGGCAAAAGTTGAAACCATTCATTTCAAAATGCTGATTACTTCATCTACATCTCTGCAGGCCTCAAGCTGGGGTATCACTTTGAGGTTTCCCTACTTTAATTATAGTTAAATTTGTCGGAGCACCCAGTTTAAGGACAAAATTTTTTGAGAGGAACTGTAACTACTTCTATGATAGTTTTTTGAATCGGTGACAGAAATAAATCACATGGAAAATGTTAAAATTGTATTTGTGGTGAAACCAAAGGCCAGCAATACCACGAGGAATATGTACCCCCACTGTGTGTGTGTGTGTATGTGTGTGTGTGTGTGTGTGTGTGTGTGTATGTGTGTGTGTGTAGATGAACTTCTAAACAGTCTTATTAAATAAAAAAAACACAGAGCCAGATAGCGGGGTGAAAACCTGAGAGATCAGGGAAATAGGGAAAGCCACAGCTAACCACACCTCACCAACTCTGCAGCTTCCAAAAGACAGCAACTTCCTGTCTACCCATGCCTATGTGCCTTGCTATTCTGCCATCTGATTTGCTCTCTCTGTCCAGCTACATCACTTCCTCTCCCTACATAGCTCTGTCACTTCCTGTCTGTCTGTACAGACCTCCAGACCTCCGTGGTTAACTAATGTTGGAATTTAAGGTGTGTGCCACCATGCCTGGCTCTGTTGCCAGTGTGGCCTTGAACTCACAGAGATCCAGACAGATCCCTGCCTCCCAAGTGATAGGATTAAAAGCCTGTGCTAACACTGCATGACTTTTGTTTACTATAGTGGCTGGCTTTTTCCTCTAATCCTCAGGTAAATTTTATTGGGAGACACAGTATATTGGGGGACACAATACATCACCACATGTATGTGTGTGTATGTGTGTGTATGTGTGTGTGTGTACTCTAAAATATAGGAATCACAGATGAGAGAAAATATGATACTTGTCTTTCTGAAATTGGCTTAACCATTTTCTTACTCCTAAAAAGCCATTTTAATTCATTGCTATTATCTCTAATCGAGTATTACAAGAGGTTGTTAGATGGCTACCAACAAGACAATGTTTCCAACCTACAGAGAATTCAGAGCAAATATGCAGAAGAAAGTTTTCAACAATTAATTAGGGAATCAAAAGATACTAACGGAAGGAAGGAAGATTGAGAAAAGGGAAGACAGGGGTTAGGAGAGGAATATGCTCAGTATACAATATACACCTATATGAAAGGGTAAAGATGAAAACAAACACTTTAAAGACCAGTTCTATAAAGTCTTACTTTTCTGCGATGAGTGAGCCTGTATAAAACAAGCAGTGATCAGAGTTAATTAAGTTTGGGAGGAGTAGGAAAATGTGAGGGCCCACTTCCCAACATTGTGAAGCAGGAACAGGTGATTCAACACAGAGACTTTCAAGTGAGGAAAAGGAAGTGCTGGCAGAGAACATGATCGATACGAGTGTTCAGAGACTGAACAATATGACTCAATGTCTTTGGGATCCATCTGGTGTAGTTATTTGAATCACATAATGTACCGGACAGTTTATTTTTAAAATCCATTAGTACAACAATTATGCCTTTTTAGGAGACTAAGGAAAGGGTACATACAATGCTCACATCTGATGAAGGAAAAAGACCAGTATGTGTGTGAGTACATGTGGTAAGCAAACGATGAAGCTGCTTGTGGACTGGACACTGTAACCGTGTGCAGGAAGTCTAGAGTAAGATGAACAAATCCATGGTTGAAAAAAACTCACATCTGAAGATAAAATGCATATAGAAATGAATTTATGTAAAGTCGTGCACTCTCAGGCTGTACGTAAATTAATGCGCAGCAAGATGATAAAAGATGAGAAGCATACTCGCTAGGACCTGAGCTTTTTACAAAGTTCTTTTCCCTTAACAGGCCAGAATTCAACCAAATAGAAGAGTAAGCATTTAATTTCTCAGAATCTGAGGTATGGTTAACACAATTTAGAGGCATGATTGTGTTATACATATATGGTAATTTTGCATTTAAAAGTACAATTTTCATGCAAAAAAACTTCAAGAAAAACATACTTCAAGTAAAAGTATGTTAATTTATTCATTATATGAAACCCAATTAACTCAGCTGTTTTCTATAGGGTTCAGGATGGCAGGGGGAGAGGGGACTGAGGGGAGGGATGCCTATAATTAGAATGGATCAGAAGTTCGAGTCCCCTCCAGGGATACAGATAGCATCTCTCAGTGACTGAAGATAACCTCAATTTAGCCCTCAATTGTCATGGGGAATTTATGGTTGAAGAGATTTTAGCTTAGCAAACATTTGAAGAATTTATGGCACCTGCCTTATAACCAATCCATGGTAGGAGAGTTAATAATAGTTATACCACCCAAGTGTAACGTAAACATAAATCAAAGCAGAACTCCATCCCAGTGGAGTTCCAGGTAAGAGGGCAAAACAGAAGCTAGTGATGGAGAAGTGTCATGATAAGAAACAATAGACTCTGTTACAAAGTGGAAGGATAGGAGCTTCAGAAACTCACAATGACGATCACAGGACATCTGAAGAAAAGTGCAGATAAAAACATGGGCGTTGGGCCAGGCGGTGGTGGCACACGCCTTTAATCTCAGCACTTGGGAGGCAGAGGCAGGCGGATCTTTGTGAGTTCAAGGCCAGCCTGGGCTACAGTGTGAGTTCCAGGAAAGGTGCAAAGCTACACAGAGAAACCCTGTCTCAAAACAAACAAACAAAAACAAAAAAACAAAACAAAAACACATGGACGTCTCAATAAAAAGAAGCCAGAGAGAGGAAGGAGACATAGAGGCCCCATTCCAAAGATATTCCAGACAGCGCTGCTGAAAAGTGACCCTCAGAACAGCTCCAGCCCTCACAAGCCTCCTGTACAGTCATAGATTGATTGGATAAGCTAGTATGATTCCTCCAGAGGGCTGGTCTGCAGTGGAGAGAGATTCCATTTTGTGACTCCCGGGCACCATCTTGAAAAGGGTTGTATTCTGTCAAATGGAGCTTCCTGGGGAGCCTGATAATTGGAAACAAGCACAAATCAGGGAGCCAGAAATTTAACCTGCCACAACCCCAGGGTGACAGACCTCCCTAAGAGGCAGCTGTGGAAAGCAGGAGTGCCAGACACTCACAAGCCGAAATAGAGCAGGTGGCAGGACACTCAGCCTTTACAAATGGCACTAACGCAGACACTCCTCAAACTGTTCCACACAACAGAAATGGAAAGAACACGACCCAGCTAGTTCTGCAAAGCCAGCATTCCCCCCAGGGCCAAAACTGGACATAATAAATAAAACTACAGACTACTTTCCCTCACGAACATTGTCTTAGTTAGGGTTTCTATTGCTATGAAAAGACACCATGACCACAGCAACACTTATAAAGGAAAAGCATTTAATTGGGGTGGTTTACATTCCCAGAGGCTCAGTCCGTTATCCTCACGATGCAACATGGTGTCCTGCAGGCAGACATGGTGCTGGAGTTGAGAGTCCTGCATCTTGACAGGCAGGCCACAGGAAGTACTCTGTCTTACTGGGCATGGCTTGAGCATACATAAATGTTCCCCAGTCATGATCTCTCATATTTGGATTCAGAATAAACCTGAATCCTGTCCTGTTGAGATGAGAGGGTTTTTTTTTTTTTTTTGCACAAACAAGCTGGTTGAAACAAAGGTGAATTGAAAACATCCTATTAAAATCTTTCCACCTGCGTGCTTTGCTTATCCTGGGGAGATGCCATGCAAGACTTTCACTGGGAGCTAGTCTCAGTGGGAGAAATGGTCCAGCAGCTCTGCTGATGCTCTACTCATAGATGGAGTATGGTGCAGTCTGTGTAGCAGCAACTCCAAAGCTCCCACAGTAGTAGGGAAAGAGAAACATAGTATGAGAGGGAGCCATGCCAGCTGTGTAGTTAAGTACTAAGTACCTAGTACCAACTCCTTTTTAATTAACACACACACACACACACACACACACACACACACACACACACACACAGAGACATCTAAACAGAAGCTGGTAGATGACAATTTAAGGTCACAAAATGTTGCTCACAGTTAATGTCTTCAGACACTGCAAGCTGGCATTCACTGAAACCTGTGAGCATCTGCTTCCTCCTGACTCAGTGAAGGTCCTACTTTAAACATGCTCAGCTCCTGAAATCCCATCTCCTAAGTGTTTTCACCATCTGTAAAACGCTGCCCACACTTGGCTTAGGTGATCAAGACTAGCAATGTGCCATGCAAACATGCATAGACGTGCGAATTACCAAAGAGCAACTCCTTTTATCATGTCAAAAAGAGATTGAGGCACAGATGTGATGCAGAATCTCTTGCTGCATGTAGTAAAATGTTTTAAATGTATAGTAAGTAATGCTGTAAGTTGATAGCACTGAAATGTACAGATGGCAAGTGGAGCAGGTTGAAAAGCCTGCTATTCTGTATGTGGGAAAGATGAATGCTCAAATGAGCAAAGGAAAGGAACAGAACAAAGTGGATACATCTTTGAATCATTAAATCTATAGCTGTAGGTGGGGTAATGAAGTGGGCATGCTTCCCACTGTGCATCCTAACTAGCAGGCTTCTTCTCTCGTCTCTGAGGTCATATGACCAGAGTTTAGCCAGTCCCGGGTAATGGGAATGAAATCATCAGTATAAGTGACTACCAAGCTTCTGCCTGAGTCTCATGGGTAAAGGCTAGATACTAGAGGAAAACTCAGAATGAAAATCTTTCCCCTTCAATGTGACAAGGGGGGAGGTGCTGTTGGCTCAGCAAGCATCTGCATCTGCCACACCAATGCTACCAACTGTGCAGAAATACCAGGCAGTATCATCCTGCCAGAAGCTTGAAACAATTGAGTTTATAACAGAGGCAATGTTTCGTGGGACAGATTCTCAACTATCACCAAATGGAAGTGTGAATGATAAGAACCATATAGCCAGATAGGAGTCTTACAATATTGTCCTAACCAGACCTTAAGTATTTTGATTTTTACTGATCTCTAATGAAAAATGCTTCGGTGCCGTTGATAGCAGAATAGACCATGTTTATTTGCCCATCTCTCCTGTTTTTGTTGTTGTTGTCTCTTTCTCACTTTGGATCTGAGTCCAATCTTTGCCATAAAATTCCTGTAGTTGCTGCTGGCTACTATTCTTAGGTAACCTATGCTAAACTCTTACCATGACCCCGGCACCACTAAGCACTTTTCATGAATGGTCCCATGGGTTCCTCTAAATGATATGAATCAATACTGTCTTTCCTTCATGCAGGCAGAAAGACATCGCATGCAGGAACTGACTGAGGAAGAAACCGTCATTCTTCTACTGTGTCTCCAAGGCTACATATGAGCACACTTCCCCTGTGTCCTGGTTAGTATCCGAATTTTTTCACTGGCATATTCCTAAGCCTTCAGCCAAAAATTTTTAATTTAAAATGTGAAAGGGTGTATTTTTATTTATCAGGAATGAACAGTCCCGTAAGCAGGGTAGAGTGAGGTAAAGAGAAAAGGCTCACTTGAAGGAGACCTAGAGCTCAAGGCCTGTCTGGGCTACATGGTGCGTTTGAAGCCACCCACGCCTACACAGGAAGGGAAGGAGAGAAACGAGGAACACAGGAAGGGAGGGACATCGAGAGGGTTAACCGGTGCCTGATGCCATCTCTCTAAAGGAGCCACCATTGACTGAGTACTGTAAGTACATACCTGCCAGAAGATGAGAACTGCAGCCTTGCATTACAGAGAAAGAAAACTACAGCTCATAAAGATTAGATAACATGTCAAAGACTACCCAACTGAGAAGTCTCAGATTTGGGTTCAAATTCAAGTGACCGAAATCCAGAGCTCACGCACATTCTTCCCCAACACCACTGGCACCCAACACCACTGTCTCTGGAGTATACAATGCTTAACATGTGACTTTGTCCTGGAGTCTATGTGTCTTAGGGTTTCTATTGCTGTGAAGAAACACCACGACCAAAAAAGTAAGTTGGGAGAAAAGGGTTTACTTAGCTTACACTTCAGCATTGCTGTTCATCACTGAAGGAAGTCGGGACAGGAACTCAAACAGGGCAGGATCCTGGAGGCAGGAGATGATGCAGAGACCATGGAGGGGTGCTGCTTACTGGCTTGCTTCCCATGGCTTGCCCAGCCTGCTTTCTTATAGAACCCAGGACCACCAGCCCAGGGATGGCACCACCCACCATGTGCTGGACCCTCCCCTATTGATGACTAAATGAGAAAATGCCTTACAGCTGGATCCCAAGGAGGCATTTCCTCAGCTGAGGCTCCTTCCTCTGATGATTCTAGCTTGTGTTAAGTTGCCACACAAAACCACCCAGTACAGTTAGTTTTCCATCACTCTCAAAGGAGGTAGATTGGTTAAAATTCACCAAAACAAGAGAGATTTCTTGTATGGACTTAGCTCCTGTGATGTTGGAAGCTGAGAAGCTAAAGTGTGCGAGAAAATCCAGCGGATTGGAGACGCAGGAAGGGCTGATGTCGCCATCTTGAACACAAGTTCATTAGGGTAGCTTCTGGGGAAAGTGGCGCAATTCCCCTGTTTCAGTCCTGAGAATTATTTCACCTTCGGCAAACCTGTCTTTTCTCATAAGTCTGTCCACTGATTGTATGAGATCCAACCACATCACGGAGAATAAGCTGCTTTACCCAAATATGATGATTCAAACCTTAGTCATATCTAAAAATTACCTCCCCAGAAACATCTAGACCAGTGTTTAACCAAATTACTTATACCACGGTCTAGACAAGTTACCATGTCCAAGTAACCACCACAAGAGGTGTGAGCGAAGTTCACCAAAACAGCAAGGACACAACACAAATGTATAGCCAATTCCTCCACCTGGGACCATAACAGACATTCCTTGTCAGCCAGTACCCTCTCCCCCAAGGAGCTCTCCACAGCTCAGCTCTAGGAAGCCATTTTCATTGAGGAATAACCTGCAGTAACCCGAAGGTTATCCTGTAATGCAGATCCTTTACATGGATCACCATCACATGGCCACCATCAACTCATGTGACACTCCAGTCCCCTCAGAGGCCTCTCTAAATATAGCAGCTATGTTAGAAAGCCTTTATAAATTAATTTTTTAAATCCATTTTTAGGTAACATATTTCAGAGCAAAATAGCAAAGTTTAATAATAAGTCACATTCATTATTCTCTAGGGATGAAATGAGTACTAATGCAGCAAAACCTTTTTGTGTCAGCCACCCCCATTCTAGGCTCTGCTTACCTAGTTATTGTAACAATATAACTGAATATATGTGTGCTGGCCTAAAGGTTTAGTAACTATAACCCTGTGCATCCCTTCTATATCATCAATTAGAATATTTTTAATATTCAAAAGTACTCTTTTTAAAAAAAAATTGCCTATTATATGTTATGTAGTATTCGTGATCTTTGTGGAAGCTCATTAATCAGATTAATTCACAAAATAAGTGCAAAAAAAACCTTTAGAGCTGAACAAAAATACACTCTGAAATAAAGGGATGACCTATTTCTTTAGGCTCAGGTCTATTATGAGGTCAGGATCCACGGCTCATGAACACTTGGCGTTCTTCACTTACTTTCATCCACTATTCAGAGAGATCTTCTGTGACTGCCAACTCGGCAGCTCCACGTTCCATAGTCTGATCTGTGATAAGCACTCACAACTTTGGTCTCTTGGCCTCAGTTCCTTCTGGGTGACTGAACAAGTTAACCCTTGGGCTTGACTTTCCTCTGCCTGAACTGCCAATTTTACAGTCTGAGTCTCCACTAATCAGAGAGACTCACGGTAGCCTAGCACAGTTACATAAGCAGTAACCACAGCACATTCATAGTTACTAATTACAATGCATGAACTATACCCTTTGTATATATTGGCTCATTTGATATTCATTAAAGCTATATTAAGCACATATGAGATTCTATTCTACAAAAATTTACCGGAGCAACACATCTCTTCTGTCCCATAGTCTTTCAAACTTTGCCACCTCTCAGTGTGGAGTTGCTATCCTATCTCCTTGAATTTGCCTCAATTAATACAACATAGTAGGACAGGACTTCCACAGGTATATTATAAAAAGGTGACATATGGGCTTGGCTGCAGCCATCATGCAAGAGTTCCAGGCCATAAGGCAAGTAGCATAAAGGGGTTGCAATCAGCTAAGTTTTTACCTGACAGGCAATGTCAATCATGAGTCACCAAGTAAATGAACCTTTGATCAAACCTCTGACATCAAAGTCTTCCTGGCTGTGGCAATCAGGGCAGAGCTGAGCTCTCTGCAAAGTCCACCCTCCAAATCAAAGGCCAGTGACCAGGGTGAATGGAGCCCTTAGCCACTGAGCTCCATGGTGCTTCATTCTGCAGAAGGAGGTAACTAGTGCAAAGCTACTTGTGTTTCATCCCCATTGCACACATGAGCCAGAGGTCAAGAATCGACTCCCTGGATTGTTAGAGACTCTTCTGTCTTCACTTATCAAGCACTTATTGAAAGAATGATGAGTCCTTATGATGATTCTCAGCATACTTCATCTAACCATTTAAGTCAATTAATAAAAATGATGTCTTTTACATAGTTTTTAATGTAATCATGTGTGTTTTACCCGCAGGAAATCATACTACCAAAGGCTAAGACGGCTGATAACATTATCAGAAAAAGGAAACAGAAACCCATGATCAGAAAAGAACTTGTTGCTTAGACTCTCCCACATATACTTAACAAGAATACAAGAAATTAAAACTTTACTGCTGGGAGCAGCAATTTCTAGGAAGCCTGACTCACTTCTGTTCTAAACCTCTCTAAGACCGTCTCCAGGGTACATCTTCAGACTGAACACAGGATCCTGCCAAGAAGTGAAAGAGTCACCATGGAAGAAAATGGTGGTGTTGTCTAAATTGCACAAAGGCTGTCACTTCGGATCGATTCCTGAAAGTTTGGTGGTCCCAGATGTGGCCACTTCAAAATGGTGTGTAGGTGGAGGAGGGTTTACTGTAGTTCTTTTAAGAGAAAGACAAACAGGTAATCATGAAAAGTGATAAGTGAGTAATAAAATCTGCACAAAAGTAAAACAAGAACATAAAAAATGGGAATTGGTTTTTAACAGAAGCAACATCCAGTGGCTGATGGTGGTGCATGCCTGTGTTCTTACTGCCTGGAAGGCTGATGCAAGGGGATTGTGAGTTCAAGACCAGCCTAAGCAGCATTCAGTTCTTGCTGCGTGGAAGGCTGAGGCTAGGGGATTGTGAGTTCAAGGCTGGCCTGTGAAACCCATAGGAGCTGACATTAATACCTGACAATGGTATAGGAATTTTTTGATCAATTATGCAAGCTGAGTCTCTGATTGGGGTTAATAACCTAAATGCAATTATAATTCCATTTTCTATGTGATATATGGTCCATTATTTTAAATGTTTCTCTTTAAATCATGATTGAAACTATTAATAAGAAAGACTATTATCAATTCTGTAACTCGGCCATCTGAGGTTCAGAAAGACTAAGTAACTTCCCCCAAGTCAAATGGCAAGTAAGCAGAAAAACTGTGTTAAACCAAAATTCCCGATTCAAAGCCTTACTCCATATACTAACTAACCCTGAGGTGTATGTTTAAAGGTATGAAGACTCTGTATAATAATTTAGATTAGAAGATATTGTAGCTTGTATTTTAGATAGTTTATTCTCTGTCTGTCTGTCTATCCATCTAGCTATCTATCTATCTCGTGTGTGTGTGTGTGTGTGTGTGTGTGTGTGTGTGTGTGTGTGTCACCCTTCACAGTATTATAAAAGCCTTTGATCCATTCAATTCCTGGATTCTCAAAACAAAGTGAGATGCCTAGCATATGTGATAACATTAATATTTATTTTCAAAGTGATGCATTATATACTCTATAAACAATAAACATGCTGATTTAATTTTAGCATATTTAATTTTTGCTTCTAAGTTAGGTCATATAATAAAAATTTAAGCCTTGGACCTGAAGGAAAACTGATCCAATAATCTACTTACCTCAGTTCTTTCCTTCTGTATTTGAAATTTGCAATAATATGTCATTCTGAAATATGAAATCAAGGCAACTATCCCTATTTCTCCATCTGTTCCAGTTTACTGACTGAAAAAAAAAATACCAAACACTGCTCACAAGGGCACTGAACTGGCTATCCCTGAGTGGATCTGTCATGCATGCAGCCTGATTCCTTCACCTACTTCGATTCTGTCTCAGAGTAAACTCTGTGATCGAAGGGCCAGCCAAGAGACCACCCGTCCTAAGGCCCTTAGTACAAATCAGTGGCTCCCCCCCACAAGTGGCTCTGTGCTCCCGCATTCTGTATCTTTCCCTCCTACAATGAAGGATTGTGCTAGCTTAGGTCATGATAATTTGAATAAAAATGGCCCCCACAGGCTCACATATTAAAATGCTTAGTCATCAGGAGTGGCACTGCTTATGAAGGATTGGGAGGTGTGGCCTTGTTGGAGGAACTATGTCACTGGGGGTGGGCTTTGAGTTTCAAATGTCCAAGCCAGGCCCAGTGTCTCTCTCTTTTCCTGCTGCCTGCGGATCCAGATGTAAAATTCTCGGCTATATCCCCAGTGCCATATCTGACTGTCTGATGTAATGCTTCCCACCATGATGATAATGGACAAAACCACTGACACTGTAAACAAGCCCCAGTTAAATGCTTTCTCTTGTAAGAGTTGCCATGCTCATAGTGTCTCTTCATAGCAATAGAAACCCTAACTGCGACACAGGTTTATCCCTAAGCCTACGACGCAGCTAGAGAAGGTCATGCTCACTCTCCTGCTCCTTGGTGTGTGATTCTGGTTGTATGAATGTTTTAATAATCACAAGTTGGAAATTTCATCCTAAGTAGGAGGGACAAGACCATCCCTGGTGTCTAAAGTGTGACAATCCTTAGAGCAACCACACAGTTTTTCTCTAGCTGGGACAGGGCCTCGGTACAAGCCATCTCTTAGTTTTCACTTGAATGATAAGACAGAAAGATGAGCATCATGCACGCATCCAATAGGTGCCAGGTGGAGCTTTACAAGAAACAGGATGGTGAGGAGTCCTGAAGCTCTCTGCCCACTGTGCTGCCCTTTGATACCTCTCCACTGTACCACCCATTGCCTAGAGAGCCATTAGAAATGCTCACACTTAGGGCATACCCGTGGGATTTTTGTTTTACAGACCTGTGTTGGAATCAGATTCTCAGGTAATTTTAATGAGTTGTTAGCCCAGAAAACCCTGAGCCACAGCACAGATAGTGACTGGGTAAACTGGCCATGGACTAAGAGATCAATTACCTGTGATTTAATCAAACTCCTGACCTTTTCAAAGGTGGTGTGTGTGTGTGTGTGTGTGTGTGTGTGTGTGTGTGTGGTGTGTGTGTGAGCATGTTTGTGTGAGTGTGTGAATACAGGTATGTGTGTGTGTGAGAGACAGAGACAGAGAGAGAACAGGTGTTTGTGAGTGTTTGTGGGTAGGTGGAGTCACATGTCATATGTGGAGATAGAGGACAATCTCTAGTATCATCCTCAGGAAGAGGATTCATCTAGTTAGATACAGGTTCTCACACTGACCTAGAGGTTACTGGTTCGATGAGGCCAAGAGCCCAAGGGCTCCTTCTGTCTCTCCCTCCTCAGCACTGGTATCACAAACATGTGCCACTATATCTGACTTTTTGGCGTGAGTTCTAAGGATCAAACCCAGGCCCTTGTGCGTATAATGTAATCACTTTACTCACTGAGCCATCCTCCCACATATACCCTTAAGATATTTTTATGTTATGTTTCTTGGTTTTTTCTCCTACTTTTTGGTGAAAGAACACCTCAGCTTTGCTTAGAGAAACGAAGGGAATACTGTGTCTGCCTTTAAAGGTGCCTCTTTGAAGGGAGCATAGGGTGCTATTGTCCTGCCCTGGTAGTAGCAATTGTCACTGAAGGAAAATGACCTCTATTGGGGCTAGAATGAGAAGGCAGATCAAACATGCCTGCTCCAATTAGAGAGCCTCTCCTGCTCTACAAGACTTATCTCCTTCTTGAGGATGTCTTTATGGCCATTCAAAGGTGTCAGTGACCATTTCTTGGGGCTGGGTTGTGTCTCACTGGTAAAGTGCCCTTTTCTTGCATGCACAAAGCCCTAGATTCAATCTCTAATATCCCTTATTCAAACATAGTACAATTCTTCATAGGGCACATCTATGTACCTACACAGACATAATGGAAAAGTACTGTTTGCCATCATGCCCCATCTTTCCATCCCCCACTTTAGCATTCATAAATGGTGTCCAGCTGTGACAAAAGGCCACAGAAGAGAAGAGAATTTTCTGGATCTCACATCTCTTCCCATTTCTCCAGAACTACCCCCTCAAAGGGAACTGGGCCCAAGGCAAGTCAGTTGTCACTCAACAAAATTAAGCCCCTTGATCTCCCTTTACCTTTTTACCTTCAAACACGGAATTCTAATCGTTAATGTCCTTTATATTAATATTCCACTATCCACTGCCTAGTAGACTGTAGGATTCACAGAAGATAAGCAGTTTACTGAATAAATAGTGAAATTATCAAAAGGCATATCGGCGTATACACATAATACCACACACCGATTTGGGCCTCCCTGATAGTCTAGCTCTATTCCCACCATGGCAGCTATTTTCTTTCCTTTTGGATAGCTGCATGTGACCCTCACTGATAGGTCTGGCCCTTTATAAGATGTGGAGGACCTTCCCCCACTTTTCCCAGGATATTCTTGAGGAGAGAGGAATAAGAAAATATGAGGTAGAGTGATAGGCCTAGTTGCCGAGAGGAAAGACAGAAACACAGGATAGCTTTGAGAGAACCTGGATCAATACCTGACAGCCCAGAACTTTATTCAGAAGGGCTTTTTATAGCATTGCAGAGGAATAAGTCAAAAGATCTCCCCCTTGCTAGATACAGCCAAGTGCCGACCCTTCCAAATACCTGGTAACCACACCCATGGTCAAATCATCCCCTTATGCAGTCCTGCTGGGTAAAGCAAGCTCAGATTCTCTGACCTTGAGTAATTTCAGCCTCCACAATTGGAACAGTTGTTATAATCCAGTTGGAACAGAGGTTATAATCCAGTCTTTTTGATCAATTCCATTGCCTGCAACTAGCATTCAGCTCCAGGCACGAATAAAATAAAATAAATAGCAAGGTGAATGAAGCTTTAAAGTCTGACCTCTTTGATGCAAGTTCTTTTTAGAGTAAAATAACTGCTCTTTATTGACTTTTATATTATGGCTTCATCATCTGGTAAAATAATGTATTCTGAGCTGCCAGGATTTCAGTCTAAACTCCAGGTTAGGGTGATTAAAACCTCACCGATGACACTGCAATGAGTATTTGATTTTATTTATGAAAATGTACAATGAAAATAGAAAGGGATTGGTGCGGTGATGCACATCTTTAATGAGTGCATCTGGAGGGACTTGGGAGGAAGGATGGTGGATCTCGGAGTGCAAGGTCAGCTTGACCTACATTGCAAGTTCCGGGGCTACATGATAAGACTTAGTCTAAAAGAAGAGGAAGGAGAGAAACGCAAAGATTACTGAAGAATGTTATAAATAAATCCTAAGGAGACAAAAATATCATCTTCTCTCATCCAACCCAAGATGCGGGTTACACAGAGGTATCCTATCCAAATACCAAACAGACCACCATATTCTCCCAGGAAGCAAGACTGACTCGAATGTGAGTTTATTTCTCAAGAAACATAAGGACTAGTTGTCTAAGTGTGTGGGAGAAAAAAATACATTTTAAAGAGAATTGGAGAAATCATTTCACTTTCATCTACTCATTTCAGCAAATAAATCAGCTGCAACCATTGTGAATGTAGACACTCTGGCAGCCACAGGTTAAAGGAAGTTGTGGTTTGGCATCTCCTTATCTAAAGTTATCCTTGTTGTAGAGATCCATGCAATATGTTTGGCACATGCCAGGCTTTCCCATAAATTCTAGCTCCCTGCTTTGTGCTCTTTTCCTTTTTCCTGAGAAGGAAATGCTAAGCCTCTAAGCATGCTGCCAGTGGTCATCTAGACCAGGAATTGGAGAAGAAGACTCAACCATGTAGCAAGTCAATGTTTCTAAATGTTGATCCTCTTCAAACTCCTAGAGAGAGCTGTGTGATTGTCTCACCAAACATATTGTAGCTTTTTCTTCCCAAGAGCATTCATATTGTGCCAAAGATGAGGTTCAAAGAACACTACTTGAGAATGTGTGAACAGCTAGGACACAAGGTATGGGAAATGCGTTCTCAAGCAGATCAGTGGATACCGAAGGGGCACAGTGCCTTGATATACAAGTTTGCTGTAACTTGATATGAATATTAGAGATGTGGGGTACACTGTTCTCATTGGAATACCATCTCCCTGTGCTGCTACTGCTACTCAGTATTCTTAAGGGTTTGTCCCTGTACCTAAATACGGTCCGCTTTTAAATTTAGATAAGATCAGAATTATTCAGATCAGCAAGATGGCCATCTGCTTTCAAGCATGCAGCTGCTAGCCTTTAAACAGCAGCTTTTCATGATTCATAACTTATTCATCCCAAGATGCACTCAGACATCTGCTTTATCATCAGTTCAGCTTGGTGAAGCATTTTGTTTTAAAGTTTCATAACCTCTACCCAGGTGAATTTTCTTCCACAGAAAAGAGTCGACTGTAGCTCCCCAAGATTGATAAAATCCAACTCCTAGACATTCCCCTCTGAAATAACAAGACAACAGCAATAGATACTATTTAGTATATTGTCTCCCAGTTTTACTAGCATGCATTGTTGGTAGTGTATTAATCAGGATCAACTCACTCCATCAGTGTACATTTCCATCTCCTCGTGTTTGGAGCTTTTGGACCATTTCCTCTAGATGTCCATAAAATGTATAATAGGTTACTGTGAATTACAGTCATCTGTGGAACACCAGAATATAGTCTTTCTTTCAGTGTCTATTATCTCACCTCCCTTATCTACCACTCCTTTCTTCTAGTAGTCACTGTTTTAATGCAGATCAGCATTGTTTAGCTTCTGTATACAACAGAAATATGCAATATTGTTATTTTGTGCCTGGCTCACTTCGCATTAAATGATGGCCAGCTGCAGCAACTAGATTTCATTATTTAGTACTGGATAATATCCACATGTATAGTGGATAGTATAGACTGCATTTTTCTTTAGCCATTCTTCCATTGATGGCACCTAGGTTGATCCTATATCATCTCTATTTTGAATAGTTGACACATTAACTTTATTTTCATCAATGCTCTGGAAAATACATATTATGATATTTATTTATGAGAAAATAAACAAGACTAAATAGTCTACCCAATGTCATTAAGCACAGAGATGACAGAAGTGTATTGTTGAAAACCAGACACATCAATTCTCAAATTCAAACTTCTACAACAAGCAACAGAGCTTCCTATTGCAATTCCCATGGAGCAGCTGGAATGTTTTCATCATATTTGTAGTGTAAAGACAATTACACTGAGCCCTAGGCCATTCATCCTCAGTCTTGGAAAGCTGAAAGTGGCTCTTGGTTCATGGGAATGTCCTGTATACATTGATTGAATCTGTTCACTTTGTTGGACAGCTTAGACAGTCTCAGCTACCCATTTTCTCTCCCTTATTGAGAGCAGCAGCTGGGGAGATGAGGAATCTAGGAAGTGAGCAAAGACAGCCTTCTATGAGATCTGAAAGTGGATATCCTGTCTACTCAAACTTGGAAGGAGTGTTTAACACAGGAAGATCCTCTGAAGAAAACCGGTTGTGTCAAGTAATGGCCAGTGAAATGACTCAGCAGGTAAAAGTACTTGCCACCAAGCTGATGACCTGAATTTGAACCTCAGAGCCCATGTGGTAGAGGGAGAGAACTGAATACCTTGGTGTGTGTGAAGCCAAGAATAAATAATATAAATTTGAGATATCATGCAAAGTGATTGCTGTCTCCTACCTACTCCATAACCAGGCTACATGAGAAAACAAAGCAGACCCATGTTCAGGTCTTGGTTCTGTGATCTAAAATTGCTCAGGCTTCTGAGCTTCACATTTGTCATCTGAAGTAAATGAGAATAATAAAATCTTCTGTTCCACACAGATTGCAAGCCCAGTGCAATCTAATATGTAATATTAGGTGGGTATGGAATGGTGGGTGGATCTTGAAGGAGTTGAGGAAGGGGTGAATATGATCAAAACACAATGTATTGTAGGCAATTCTCAAAGAATTAATTAAAATACTAAAAATTTAAATTCAAGTTTAAAAGAAGAGAGAAGTGGGCCAGAGAGGTGGCTCTACAGATAAGAGGACTTACAGCTTTGACAGAGTTCAGGGGAATTGATTCCCAGCACCCACGTGGCAGCTAATTTTCTATAACTACAGTTCCAGGGGACCCAATGCCCTCTCTTGAACTACATGGGCATACATGTAAGTGATGCACATACACACAAGCAGGCAAAATATTCATACACATAAAATAAAAGTAAGTAAACTTCTTTTTTTAAAAAGAGAAGTATAACTTTTAAGGTGGAAAAAATCCACAATTTTTGTGATAGGTGCTGTTGTCCTGGTGATGAGGAGATCAAGCAGACTCAGCATCAGATAGGACCAGGATGGACCTGTTGAGCACTCACTGTGTCACATGACCATACAACAACCCACCCCTGCTGTGGATGATTGATTGATAAATAAAACAGATTGGCCAGTAGCCAGGCAGGAAGTATAGGCGGGACTAACAGAGGAGAATTGAGAGAACAGGAAGGCAGAGAGGAGGAAACACCAGTCTGTCATCCAGGAAGCATCATGTAAAGGCAGCAGGTAAAGCCACGGAACACATGGCAACATATAGATTAACAGAAATGGGCTGAGTATAAGAGTAAGAGCTAGACAATGGTAGGCCTGAGCTAATGGCCGAGCAGTTTAAATAATATAAGCATCTGTATGTTTATTTTATAAGTGGGCTGTGGTACTGCAGGGGCTTGGTGGGACCCGGAGAGAAAAACTCTAGCTACACACCCCCACAGAGCAAAGCATGCTTCCTGTCAAGTGCATGTGACACATTCTCTGAAATAAAATACATTGTGGGTCATGAACATGTCAGCAAACTTTCACCACTGAAACAGAAAGTTTTTTCTAGTTTAATAATAGAATTAAACTGGAAATCAAAAGCAAGAAGAAATTAGAGACTCCTGAAATAAATGGAAATTAAGCAGTTGTTCCCACAGGACCTAAAATGGCAAACAGATTCTATGCGCTTCCTCTGAAAACACAAATGACAATTTTTACCTAGCTACAAAAATCACTTCTGCAATATATGGGGCCATAAAACCCGAGCTCTGTAGCCTGATTTTCTGATTACTTCATGTGCTGTTGCAGAAACTTTCTGGTTTTGCTTTTGTTGCTTTTGGATTTTGTGGGCCATATCCAAGGAGTATTTGCTTCACCTGGTGATCACACTGTTTTAATGGCAATAGTTTTATAATGTGCTTAAAAGTCTGATACTCTGATGCATGACCTTATGCTTAGACCTTCTTTGCTAGCTGACCTGACAAACGCTAGACCCTCCTGGGTGAAAAAGCATAGATTTACCACCACAACTGAGTAAAAACAACTTTAAAAAAACCTGAAAATAGACCATAGACATAAAATTTTGAAACTCATGGAGGAAACTTGGGAGAAAAAAAAATCTTGAAAACTGAATTAGGCAAAAGTTCTTATATATGTCATGAAATATAGCCTATTAAAATCCATTAACTCCACTAAAATTAAAAACTAAAGTTTGAAAATAGTGTTGAAAAAATGAAAAACTCAGCAGCAAATATCACATATCTGACAGCAGACTATATAAGGAAATCCCCAAACCCAATATCAAGGATGCAAACATTCTCCTAAAAGATTGACAAAATATTTAAACAGATGCATCAAGAAAGTAGGGAGTTGGCAAATAAGCTCTTGAAAAGCTGATCCATGAATGGGCAGGAAAAAAAAAGTTCAGAAGAAAAAGATGCTGGTCCCAGAGCCTGACAACCTGAGTTCAGTCCCCAGGCCCCACATGGTAAAAGGAGAAAACAACACAACCCAGTCCTGCAAGTTATTTTCTGACCTTCATTTATGTGCTGTTGTGTGCATATGTGCACATACACACACATGCACATACACACACACACACACACACATACATACATACATATACACATACACTAAAAAAATAAATAAATGCAAAAAAATTATTTTAAAGGGCCACAATCATTAATGCAAACTGAATCATGCTGTACACCATTACATGTCTATCAGAATGGTAAGGGTGAGGATTATGGAGAATGCTAACAGGTTGATGGTGGCCTTGAAAATAAACTAGTTTTCTAGAGAACAACTGAGGTGTAACTTCCTAGAAGCCCCAGCAGTCACAAGCCTGGAGGATTTGCCTCAAACAAATTAAAATCTAGGCTTGTACACAAACACATGCGAATATTTAATACAACCTTATTCATTATTGCCCTAAACTGGAAATAGCCTAAATGTCTTTCAGTGGGAAAAGCATAAGCCACTTTAGATACATCCAAACAGTGGGAGCCTCCCATAGATCTTTTGTAATGGAACTGGTGTCCTTCATGAAGGCACACCTCCCATGCTCTGCCGTGTGAAGTCACAGTGAGAAGATGTCTGTCTGCAGGGGATCTGCCATACTCAATCTGCCACACTTTGGTCTTAGACTTCCTAGTCTCTGAATCTATGGGAAATGAACTTCCAGTGTTTATAAGCCATATGGTCTGTGGTATTTTGTTGGTGTGGCACCAATGGCTATGACCCAATGTGATTCCATTTGTATGACATTCTGAACAAAGCAAATGGTTAGGGATAGAAAACAGATCTGTGAGTAACATGGGGAAGGGTAGAGGAAAGGCTTTGACTGAAAAGGGTAACAAGAGAAGAAAACTTTACTGTGTAGAAGGTATTCTGTGGTGATTACATAAGTCTATATATGTTTTTAAACTCATTGAACCATATACAAAAAAATCAAATGTAGTATATGTTAATTTTGAAGAAATGAATACATTTTTAAAAGTCAACACTAACAGAAAAGAATTTGCAAAGCTGGCAGATCATAAACCTGACAGTTAAGACAGTGTGCTATATAATTTATTCATCACTTTCTTTGAATTGATAGATTTATGTAAATGTATAAAGGCTATAGCTACCTTGTAATAAATATTTTCTTAAATATACTTGATCACTGTCTTTAGAAATACTTGTGTTTTTTTAAATGCTCTCCAAACTAAGCTTAGACGTCAGGGTCTGCCTACCTAATTGCTTGCAATTACACCTCTTTATGTCCTTATGAAATCCTCATTATTGTACCTCACCTCATTTGTGTGCAAGAGAAAAGACCTTTTTGTTGGCACGAGATCTAACTTGAAGCAATTCCAAACAAGTCAAGCATATTATTAGGCCCATCCACCAGAGAGAGGTGAGTTAATTCTTGAAGTATATGGTACTCACTGGTGGAATCAGTGTGGCCCAGAGATGAGGGAATTTCTGTCCTCACTCCCATCCCCTTTTCTATTCCTTATTAGATTACTCTGATTTGGGTTTTTTTTTTTTTTTTTTTAGTCAAAGCAACATGGCAGTGAGGAGACTTGAGTTTGTGAGTGCACCTTCTTTTTCCATCCTTGAATTCAGCCAAGAAATACACTCTGCTGCCCTTTAATACAATTGGCCAGTGGTCTCACTTCCCTCTTCCACATTGGCTTTGTCTATAAATAGAGAAGAACACTGTGATACCTATTGTGGAATAATCTTTTTGTACCCTGTGAAGATGTGTCTTTGCCAAGGCGCCTTCTGGTTGTTTTAATGAAAAGCTAAATGGCCATTAGCTAGGCAGGGAATATAGGCAGGAAAGCCAGACAGAGAGAACCCTGGGAAGAAGAGTCACCAGCCAAATAGAGAGAAAGCAGTATGGACTTTAAAAAGTAAAGGTAACTTAGTAACATAAAAGATTTTTTAAAAATGGGTTAATTTAAGTTATAAGAACTAGTGAAAAGCAAGCCTAAGCTATCAGCCAAGCTTTCATAAGTAATAAGAAGTCTCTATGTGCTTAAAAAATGGATCTAAACACACAAAAATGGAGCCAATGCAGTTTCCTAGTCTCATGTCTCTCATACCAGCCATGGTACATAGACAGGCTCCAGGCAGCTGTCTGCCTGCTTGAGCCAACCAATGTGCCATGAGCTAAGTCGAATGGTGGGTTTGAGGCTTTGTTCATGCAGACAGAGAAGGTTGCAGATACACAGTAAAGCAGGTTCAGATGGAAAACACTTCTAAACAGGTTATAGTGTGTTTCAAAATGTGCTTAGGCTTAAGAAAGAAAAAAAGGGTATAGACAGTCATAGAAAAATAGTTTTAAAATAATGTCTTTAAAGAAAGAGTAAAGTAAAAAAAAATAAGCCATATAGAGATGGAAAATACACAGGGAGTCTGGATCGTGTATGCTATTGTGTTATCATTAACTTTTTGGATGCTGATGAACAAATGATAGCTACTGAGAGACACTGGATTATGGAAACTGCTAAATTAAACCAACCTATATATTTTTAAAATGTCTTAACTTCAAAATGAAAGTCAAATAATATGTTGCATTGTAGAAGAGGTTATGCTTTTGTTTCCACAGAAAACAAAGGGCTATGGATTCATCCAGGCTAAAGAGGATCAGGTTTGATCAGTAGCGAGACCTCCCAAGAATCCGGCCTACAGACATAAAGAAATAAACCTAGAAAAACTACAAGACAGGTGATGTATATTTTACCTGCTCAAACATAAAACAAAAAATCATGCTGACTTATGTACAACACACAATCTATACTTGTGTTAATGCAGATATGTATGTTACCTTTGAAAGTTTATGTGTTTTCAGAGCAAGGGGACCAGATACCAATGAAAATGGGTGGCCCAGGTGATCCAGCCTCTCAGAATGCCTCTCTGTTGCAGTTTCTTCAGAATTCTACATCCAGAACAGCTTCAAGGCTGCTGACTAAGATGATCCAGCCTCACAGACTCCTCCAGCCAGGACTTCAGATAATCTCTACACTTTCCTATCACACAGGGACTGGACAACAAATAGTACAGCTAACTCTACCAGGCCTTGACCATTATCCCAATTTTCCAAGGATCTCCTAAAGATTCCAATGCCCCCAGACAACAGGAAGCAATCTAGAGAACATGACGCTCACATTCCCAAGAGGTGTGGAATTTTGGTTATTTGATGGGTTATAGATATTTGTCATCCTTTGGGGGGGGTTGGTTACAAGTTGTTATTAGTCTTGTTTGGAAATAAGCTAAACAAAGGAGTTATATTCAAGGATCTCTTTCTGAAGGAAAAAAAGAGATATAATATAGAAATGATGAGATAAAAGGGTAAATTGTTGAGTCTACTTTTAAACAACTACTAGTTCCAAATATTTTACATTGATATAGATTTTGGTATATTGATACAAATTTAAGGTTATTTTTGTTATACTGTATATATGTTTCTATTATTGTTTAAGGTACATCTCCTTTGAAAAGATTATGTGAAGTTTTAATCTTTAAAAGCTATTTAGGTTATATACAGGTTAGTAGTCATCTGTAACTATCAAACTTATAGTCATGTTAGGTATGTTTTCAAGGTCATACAGAGATATATTTTAGATATATAGGTAATTTTCAAAGACCTCAAAGACCTGAAGAGTATGGCATTTAAAAATGTTTTAATAACATAAGGCTTTTTATGACAGTGAGACACATCTGTTCCTGGCAGCACCAATTTACTTCAAAAAGGATGATGGACATTGAAGAACCTCCATATGGAGTTTGCTTTCTTTGTGGCAAAAGCTAGCCATTTGGGTAGGAACCTGCCCTTGCCTCGACTACTGACAGTATGCTATCCAAACTGGACCAGCAGGACACAAAAGGAGGTGACTGCTGAACTTTGCCAAGACAGGGTAGGACAATCCTTCAAAATTTCCTACTTCACAGAAAAGTCTGCCAGATAGTATAGGCCTATAGGCTGAAGATTGGATGCCCCAGTGTTGCAGAGGAACCTTGGATGACTGTCCAGTCAGCCAGATATCTGTCATTTCTACAGGTTTGAAAGTGGCTTGCACTAAACTTCCTGTTGACTCAGGTGATATTATATCCTTCTGGTGTCTTTGATGGAATTGAAGACTAGATAATCATAGTTATAGTTTTCCTCAGTGATGATAGAAGGTAAATTAGGTAAAGAGCTTTGGACTCATCAAGAGAGAATAAATAATAGAGTGTTTTCTACAAATATGTCAAATACAAATGGACTGGACATTATAAATGTATTTCTTACCTGATAATTGTTCTTATTATATATAGTTTTACTGTCTTAAAGTTAAATCCTTTCCTTTATATTTAGACAAAAAGGGGGAGATGCCGTGGAATAATCTTTTTGTACACTGTAAAGATGTGTCTTTGCCAAGGCGCCGTCTGATTGATTTAATAAAAAGCTAAATAGCCATTAGCTAGGCAGGAGAGCCAGACAGAGAGAACTCTGGGAAGAAGAAGGGCAGAGTCACAAGTGAAATGCAGAGGAAACAGAATAGGCTTTACAAAGTAAAGGTAACTGAGCCATGTAAAAGGATGTAGATGAAAAGATATGAGTTAATTTAAGTTATAAGAACTAGTTAAAAAACAAGCCTAAACTATCAGCCAAGCTTTCATAATTAATAATAAGTCTCCACATGGTTACTTGGGAGCTGGCAGGCAGGACAGAAAAATCCACCTACAGATACTCCCATTCCAAACTCTCGAGATACCACATGGGAAGTCCAGATATCATACAGTACTTTTTCACCTCCTAAACGGTAGCTATTGCTTTGCTCACAGACAGGTGATGTGGGTCAATTACATTACAAATGGAAATCAAAGTATGTCTCTATGTTGGTTTATCAGCATCTTCCTTTGGGCCTGGTCATTCACACTTGTGAAGCTTTTCACATTGCTTTGGAAATACTTTACCTTCAGTTCGCAGAGACAGTAACAGGATGAATGGGGAAAAGAATCACAAGGCTTTGTTTTTCCCATGTGACCTAATTTGGCTGTAATCTGTATACTGTCCGTCCTAGCAGAGAAATCGACAGGCCTTGCTGCTCATTCAATTCCTAACTTTGTGAAATTGCCATACAAGGTACAAGAAATGAGTAAATTGGCTTCAGATGCAAATCCTTTAAAAAAAAAATTAGTAGCCATGACCCCTTACCTTGGAGAATTTCGAAATTAGTTTGCACAAAATTAAAATCCTTGTAAGTTGCAATGTCTGTAAATCGTGTAAGAGAAAGGAGCTATGTGGGATTCATTTTTCTGTTCTAATCAAACTGAGAAAAACGACTCAAGGCTCTTGCCCAACCAAAGCCTTATTTCTCCCAGTGCATGGACACCAAGACATGAAAATGAATGTGTGTTTTATAGCAAATGGCAAGAATAACTTCTAATTAAGGCTATCTAAAGCCTCATTCTGGTGCTTCCCCATGGCACTACATTTCTAGGCTGCAAGTGGCTCTGCTCTTCACCTTTGCCTCTGAGGTGAGCAGAGAGCCATGGAAACACAGGTCAACCTGCAGAAGCAAGGCCCGAGCTAGAACCCATGGCGCCATTGACTTCTGTGAAAATCCAGTAAGAACACTAGACACACTGGCCCAATTTTATGATTAGCTGGTTGTTAATTTTTGAGTCGTCTTAGTCCATGAGTCTCCTTTGCGTGTTAGGTTAGCTTGGAGGAATGCGATGGGAAAGCATTCCCCTTAACTTAGGGGGAAAGAAAAGTGTAGAGTCCCAGTTTATAGCGATTTGAAAGGCTAATAGACCAAAATGAGAATACAATAGTGAAATTTTAATGGAGTTAAAAAAAAATCACTCTTCTGGATTTCTTTCAGAACGGTGTAACCACAGGGGTTTGAAAACATAGAGGCAGTAAACACGATGGTGGGTGTTTATCATTTTCAAGAAAACCTCAAAATTGGGGGAAAGGGAGACAAAAGAAATATATCACAGGTTTCTGTACGTGTCCTATTCAGGTCAGTTTCTGAAAATGTCTTGGCAGATATGAATTATCGCTATTTCCTCCACAGAGATAAACAGGAACTACAAACTTTAAAGTTCAATGAGAAGGCAACTCCGGTTCAAATTGTGAGTTGCTCACACCCAGACTGCCCCTCCAGAAAAGTCTATCATTGATTACCCTGCCCTCCACCCCTTCCTTCATTTGTAGGGAAAATGTCTGGATAAAATCCCCCTACAGCCGGGCGGTGGTGGTGCACGCCTTTAATCCCAGCACTCGGGAGGCAGAGCCAGGCGGATCTTTGTGAGTTCAAGGCCAGCCTGGGCTACCAAGTGAGTTCCAGGAAAGGTACAAAGCTACACAGAGAAACCCTGTCTCGAAAAACCAAAAAAAAAAAAAATAAATAAATAAATAAATAAAAATCCCCCTACAACCATAGCACTAGACACCTCCACCTCCACCTCTGTAGGTGGGGGGTGTGCCAGGAGGACTTCAAAGACTTGGCGAAATAGGCAGAGGTTGAAGCCAAACAACCGCAGCTCAGCCTGGCAAGACTGTCTGGAATCAGCCTCCATGGAAGTGGTAAAGTGGGGGCGATACTGCTCACTTCGCAGGGTGACTGAAGTCAGGCTGAGATGCCAGCAAGGAAGCTGCTAAGTATTTTCTGAGGTTGGATTGGAAAGACATGCTGCTTTCCAATTCACTGGCCCTGGGCTGGCTGGCTGTCCACCACATGCTGGACCTCCACTGCACTTCCCTTGAGTTGTCTGCTTTGGGAAGGAGAAGGATTCTTGGGCATTCCTCTAAGGCAGTGGTTCTCAACCTTCTTAAATGCAGTGACCCTTTAATATGGTTGATGTTGTGGTGACCCCCAACCATAAAATTATTTTCATTGCTACTTCATAACTGTAATTGTTTGCTACTGTTATAAATAGTAATGTAAATGTATGATACGCAGGATATCTAATATGTGACCCCTGTGAAAGGGTCGTGTGACCCACAATGGGGTCGTGACCCACAGGTTGATGCTCTCTAAACATCACTACCTGTGGTAACTTGGAGCTGACAGAAGCTCGATCCTGTCTCTTGAGCTAGCTTTTAGGGGATATGGGGAGGGTCACTGACAGATGGACAGCTTCCTCTTCCTTCATTTCAGCGATCATTTTTTAAAGCTGGATCCAATCCTTTCCTTTTAGAAATGCTTTATTTTTCCTCTCCAGTGTCTGGTTCCCTAGCCAGGACATAGCCAAGCCTGTTTCTCAAATTCAAGACACCGAACAAAGCTACAGAGTGCGAACTCCTGCGTGTTCCCTGCTGCCTGTTGTCCACCTTCCTTAAAAAAAAAAAAAAAAAAAAAAAAAAAAAAAAAAAAAAAAAAGCCTTAAAAATAAAATAAATAAATAATGAAGAAGAAGGGGAGAGGAGGGCCGGGGGAGGTGGGGGGGAGACGAGAGAAGGTTAGAAAGGGGAAAGATAAAAATAGAGACAGACAGACAGACGAACTTTAGATCTAGAAATGTCAACTCTGACCGCGGTCCAGGTTTCAGCTTTCGCTTCGATCCCTCATTCTGCTCCATCACACACACACACACACACACACACACACACACACACACACACACACACACACACACTGGTAAACCCACCAACCTCAGATACATCTGACGCTTCGTCAACTTGTAGCCTCTAACAGCAGCGCAAGGACCGAGGTCCTTCGCCACCTGCCCCCCAAAGACACTGCAAGAGTCCGCGGCGCCGCAGTAACCGCCTCCTGCTGCAGTCCAGACAGAGTTTCAGATCGAAATCCTTCCTTCGGGCTAGCGCTCCTCTGCCCCTTGCCCCGCTCCCCTGGTTTCGACCTCCTTCCCGGGAGGCCCGGGAGGAAGCAGGTCACTTTGCCACTTCTGAGGACGGGGTGGAGAAGCAGCGACAGAGACTCCCACCGAAGGAGCCCCAAGCCGAGTACCCTTCGCCCCACTCCCCGCCCGCACCCCCGCGCAGGTCTGGTGCTGCTGGCGAGGGGGCCACTTGCCAAGGTGCCGGTGCTCACTCGGGGTGCGGGGATTCAGGCGGGACGGTGAGGAGAAAAGGCTCGGGGAGGGGGGTGGTTGACGGGGAACAGATGGGGCAGGTAAGGGGATTGGGCCACCCGGCGCTCTCCAGCTCCTGGCCATTGCAACTCCGAAGCGCGGAGATGGACCTTGCCGTCTGAAAGGCCTTACTTCCCTGGGCTCTCGCCTCCCTCCCGCCCAGCTCCCCGCCTAGACGTCTGCGGGAAAAGAAGGTGCAAGAGTACCTGGAGCGAATACCATGACTTCCTTCAGCCGCTACGCGCCTGGCTTCAGAGAGGTGGGCGAGCCAGAAGGCAGGAGCCGGCGGGAGATGGGGATCCGCTCGTGGACCGGAGCAGGCGGGCGCGCGGGCCGCGGGCGGGACGGTCAGCACCTCGGACAGCTCTCCGCGCGCGGTCCCGGGCTGTGGTTTCGGCGCTGGGCGCGCGCTGCCTCCACAATGCACCGCTGCGCCGGCGGGAGGAGGAGACCCAAGCCGGCTCAGCTCATCCTTGGTCCCCGCGCCAGCTCGGCGTTCTGCCGCTGAGGGAGCAGGGCGCTTCTACCGCTTCCATCCGAGCAGGAAGGACGGAAGGGGAAGTCAGAGAGAAAGGTAATTGCCCGGTTTCCCGGCAGGGACACGACTAATTGCTTCTAATTACTTGCTGTCACTCACCCCCAGGGATGCCGGGCTGACATTTAGGATGAGTTTGTACCTTTCCCCCACATCGCACTAGAGTTTACTCCAGAGGCTAACTAAGTCTGAGTTCTCGGAGTCTAACTGGCTCTGAACAGAAGGAGGGACCGCCAAGTTAACCCATCTTTCGTGTTCACAATTTCTCGGGCTGTCCCAGGCCTCTCCAAATGTAAACAAGAGAGCTTAAGGAGAAAACCAGCTTGACTGTGGAGTGCATGAGGAGGGCGCCGCTAAAGAGCCCTGCTCCCTCGTGACAGCTAGGTCGACTCCCATAATTGCGGGTTCTCAAGGTCATAGCCTCGGAGGAAATGGCGTTAGCCAGGGCAAAGGAAAGTCCAGATGAGACAGGTCTCGGACAAACTCAAACCTATGCAGAGCCAACATATTCCTGAGATTGAGGACAAACCCCAAAGCTTTCCCAAACCTGGCTCAGTGGGTATCTGCTCTCCTTCGTTACACCTAACTCTACCTTAATGACACCAGGACCTGCTGGATAATCACTGCAGGCTCCTAATCCATTGCTCTCTAGAAGATATCTATTCTCCAAATTATGTTTGTGCAATGTGAGCAACCCACATTAGATGACACTAGCTTGCAACAGGTGCATGTAGGTTCTGATGCCAGAGTCAAAACCGCATAAGGATCCACTTGCCTTGGCTTTTATCCTCCATTTCTGCAGTTGAATGAGGTTGCCCAAGAACAAAGGCAGTAGAGCATTCTCTGTAGTTCTTTGGGAATTCTTCATCTTTCCCCTGAAACAGTCTAGGTATTCTGAAAACACAATATTAACAATTTGATTGGAGGCCATGAGCTCTGCTCTGTTTTGGCAGATATAAGCATTCAAACAGCCAGGCTGGCATTGGGTTTGTTCAAAGCCACAATAGGTTGAAAATACAAATAGTTTCACAGCTCTTGAACTACAGTTTTCGGGGAGGCATATGGGCAGCTTCACTGTAATACAATCAGAACTGCTCTTAGCACCTGGTGTCACACAAGGTGAAACAGATGGGGACTGTCTCAAGATGCAAGTCAGCTGATGGGCAAGATAAATGATACTCACGAAGGGATAGAGTCTTCTCATATCCCAAAGTTACACTCAAACCTCCGGGGCCAAAGATTCTTGACCTCTCTTGTTTCAGCACCATGGGATTCATGATGCACTATTTAAAGATATGTTTGAATGACAGGCCAACTGTCTTTTTTTTTTTTTTTTTTTTTTTGGTTTTTCGAGACAAAGTTTCTTTGTGTAGCTTGGAGCCTTTCCTGGATCTCGCTTTGTAGACCAGGCTGGCCTAAAACTCACAGAGATTCGCCTGGCTCTACCTCCCGAGTGCTGGGATTAAAGGTGTGCGCCACCACCGCCCAGCCAGCCCAACTGTCTTTAAACACTTTTACCACCTTTATTTTTTACAACTTTATTTCTAATGCCTCTTATTCTCCTAAAGCATAAATAAATATCCATGGCTAGATTCAAGAAAAAATATAATGTGAGAACACTTAAAAAATGTTTAAGGGTCAATCAGATCCAAACTTAGGTACGACACCTTTACCATTTATTCACTGTATAACCTTGGATACATCAACTGACTTGTCTCATCTCATCTGTACTATAAGGACTGAGGCATCTGGAAGCCTTGCTGTGAACAATCTCTGAAATATGGATTGTGAGTGAGTTAAGAAAAAGTAAGGGGGCCAGCTGTGGTGGTGCACGCCTTTGATCCAAGCACTCTGGAGGCAGAGTCAGGCAGATCTCTGTGAGTTCCAGGACAGCCAGAGCTACATAGTGATTCCATGTCAAAGAAAGAAAGAAAGAAAGAAAGAAAGAAAGAAAGAAAGAAAGAAAGGGAGGAAGAAAGAAAGGGAGGAAGAAAGAAAGAAGAAAGCATGACCCATTTAAACTTATTCCAGAAATCACTGACACCCTGGGAGAATGTTATGCTCTATGGGAAAACAAATTAGTAGATCAGTGCCTCTTGGATATTAATGTGCCCATGTATCCCACGGGGACCATGTTAAACTGTAGGCTGTGAGTCAGTAGGCTACAGTAGATCCTGAGATACTTCATTTCTAACCAGTTTCAGGTAATGTCCATTCTGCAGGGCCTTATACTATCCTTTAGTAGCCAGACAGCAGACATATCAGCATTTTTTAAAAAAGTTGTTATACCTCCCCCAAACCAATAACTTACCTTTACAAGCATTAAACAGAAAAGAAACCCAGACAAAGTCCCACAGAATGCTAGGATAGACAGTAGCCAAAAATAGTAGAAGAATTTAAATCAAAATAGATAGATTAATTAATTAATTAATTAATTAATTAATTAATTAATAGAAACATGCTTGAAGATGGACCCAACTTTTTCATGAGCCTAAAGTGGCAATAGATGGAATATGGTCTAACAGAAACAGGAAAAGATTAATGCTAAACACAAATTCTCAGCCCTTTTCCTCAATAGGAGTTACAGACTCTGTCCTTTCCTGAATCATCTCTTCCTTACCCCTTCCCCCCCCACACACACACCACCAAACACCACACTGCTACTGAGCCAGAGAACAGTATTTTTTTTTCAGTCTAATTGGGGGTGTGTGTTTGCAAATTTTACTTCTACTGAGGCTCATTCCAGGACCTCACACATTGCCAGCCGGGGATCTACTGCCAAGGTATAATGCCAGCTCCTGTATATATTTTAGTCATGACAATTAGTATTGTTCCTTATACACCCAAGTCACTTCAATGATGATTTGGTTTCTTTCAAAGATTTCAGTTGTGCATTTCACTCAACATTATCTCAAATTTGTTCCATGACCAGAATTATTCAATATTTCAATAAGATTTAATTTCAATATTCTGATACCATCTAGATTTTAATATTTTTACATCTTGATATAAATGATATATTTAGTAACTGAATACCTAATAAGAAGATGGTTGTTTCCTTTTATTCTACCATAATATGAGTCAGATTCCTTGACAAATCATTTGCCCAGATTTTATCCCACAACTGAAGTTTTAGTTCTTGGTGTTTTTTTGTTTGTTTGTTTGTTTTGTTTTTGTTTTGTTTGAGACAGGGTTTCTCTGTGTAGCTTTGAAACTTTTCCTGGAACTCATTCTGTAGCCCAGGCTGGTCTCAAACTCACAGAGATCCACCTGCCTCTGCCTCCCGAGTGCTGGGATTAAAGGCGTGCACTACCACTGCCCGGCTCTTGGTGTGTTTTCTTCTGTCTCAGAACATCTCCATGCATGACAGCTCACTCTACTCAAACAGCTTTGAAATTCAAACAGCCATTCTACCAGTGAGGGAGCCATTGCTACTGTCTACCACACTCTGCCTTCACAGTCAGTTCAGCTCAGTAATGAAAGCAGCAATAAACAGTAAGACAGTAAACAAGCAATAATAGATGCCCAACTTCCAATTCCAGAACTGAGCCCGTCAAATGGGGCACTCTGCTGTTGAGGGGTGCTTGTCAAGGTTCTGAATGGCTTAGAAAGCACATGTAGAAAATGATCACCTCACCAAAGCTATTGGGGACTTGGGAGAATTTTTGGCTTATAATGCACACGGAAACATCATAAGGTAAGAAGAATTCTTGTGGTACACAAATGCTAAATAATATATTCTGAAAATAAAATCCACTACAGGCAACTTAGAGGTGTACCTCTTGGGCTTATCCAAGCCTTCCTTTACCATGTTTTTCTACTCTGTATTAGAGCTATAGCAAGTAGACAATTCTGCAAGTCCTTTGTGGAGCTCACTCAGGCCCCCAATGTATGTGGAGCAATGTGGTTCCAGACAAACCCTGATTCTTCTCACTCAATACTCATTTTAAATACATTATCCAATCAACTAGACTTTAAAATAATTTTTCACCTCTGGGAACTGTTGAAGTAGATTGAAAAGAGGTATTTTCATTATGAGAAATTAAACCATAATTCTTTCCAAAATGTCTGAGCATATACATTTTGAAATGATTATAGAAATAAAATGCTGGAAATGAATAAAGTTCTTCCTCTCCTAAAAGCCACTTGAAGCTGTTGAGCTGGCCCTAAGGAAGGACAGGGAGTGATGAACAGTGTAATGAAAGGGAATGAGTGTGTGATACTGAGACACAGAAATAAAAACTGAATGAAGGCAGCACAGAAAACTAATTTTCCATTCTGGTCTGTAAAGACAAGAAAACTAACATAAAAACACACAACAAGAAGAAAGACAGTGTCAATGGACCGTAAAGGGGAGGATAGAAGATGGAATAAAGGAAAATACTGACATGATGATGTTACTATGGAAAAGTAGGAAATAGTAAGGCATTTTTTCAGGCTTGAGGAATGTGGGGCAATGCCTTTGCAGGCTTACATTTATGAGGCAGTGTATGAGTCCTGTGGGGCACTTTAAAATGTGAAATAGCCATATTTTCTGGAAGGGGGACAACAGCAAAACCTCCATATTGGAGACATTATATTGGGACAGTTAAAATGTTACATTGTGCTCTCGGAAAATGAGTAACTTCCCGGAGAACATCAACTCCATTGGAAAACCTTTCCCCCTATCAGTGACCTATGAGTCCATATTCATTTCTGTGGGTGAAATACTCCCAAGTTGTCAAGTAAAAGTGTGATTCTACTAGACAGCATGGATGGCATGGGTGGAGGATGAGATAACATGGGTGGAAGATGAGGTAGCATGGATGGCCTTCCTGAAAAGTGAGACAGCATGGACAGCATAAGTGGAAGAAGAAATGAAAACAATATTCAGATTCCAAGCCACTTGATTAGCTCTTAAGGAGCAGCATGAAGCTCCCAACTCACAACATTCAACTCTTCAAAAACTGAGTTGGCCTTATAAATTTTTTTCAATAAATTCTGAGCCTATGAATCTATTTATAAATAGTTTCTCCCATCAGTCATTTTCAAAAGGACAGCGGAGAAGATATCAAAGGGAAATGGAGGGAGATAAAGAGAAAAGAATAGAAAAGCAAGGAAGAGAAAAGATGAAAGCAACAAATGCAAGAAACACTATTTTTAAACAAAAGGAGAAAATGGGGCAAAGTAAAATGACGATCTTTTTATTTTCTTGGACTTTACGTTTGTTTCTTGAGATAGGCTCTCACTATGTAGCCTGGTATAGCCTGGAGATGACTACGTAGACCAGACTGGCTTCCAACTCAGAAATCCACTCTGTCTCCTGAGTGTTGGGATTAAAGGAGTGTGCTACCACACCCAGTGCTTTTAGGGGATTTGTTGTTGTTGTTTCAAGACAGGGTTTCTCTGTGTAGTTTTGGAGTCTTTCCTGGATCTCACTCTGTAGACCAGGCTGGCTTCAAACTCACAGAGATCCACCTGCCTCTGCCCCCCCAAGTGCTGGGATTAAAGGCATGAGCCACCACCGCCCGGCAGGATTTTGTTTTGTGTTGGCTTCTTTGCCAAGACTGAATATCACAGGTATTCCAGGCTGGCCTTGAACTGACTATGTAGCCAATGAGTTGGGGGAGGGGGGTGGCGGGGAGAACACTGAGACCAGCTGGTTCCTCTTATATCAAACACTGATCAAGAAAATTTCCCCACAGACTTGCCGACAGACTAATCTGATGGACGCATTTTCTTAACTGGGGTTTTCTTATCCCAGATGACCTTACTTTGTATCAAAGCAACAACAACAACAACAACAACAACAAAAACCTAACCAGCATATAAGGCAACATTGGAATATTTTGTTATCAAGGGAACCCTCTATATCATTGGGTCCAAATAATAGCCCATAATGCATTAAGTTTCCAGAAATGATGGAGAAAATGGTTTTGCTCCCACATAACAGTGTCCACCAGAGAGTGGTTTCCTCAGCCATGTTCCTCTGTCACATGATGTTCCATGTGTCACATGGATGGCTAGAGGTCCATGCCACTGTCTTTGCACTTTGTGCAGGAGATGCTATGTAAGATACAGGAGAGCAAGTGGTTTTATCAATCATACTTAGCCTTGTGCCCCGCCCCCAACTTTTACTTGTATTTAAATTCTGGCTTTACCACAGACTGCCTATATAACCTTTACAAAGGTATTTAATTTTTCTGTTCCTCAGTATGCTTGTCTTTCAAATAAAAACAATAACCGACACACCACACAATTATGAGAGTTAAATAAGGTAAATCCAGGCAAAGAAATGAACATAGAATTTGTCATAGTCATTCATTGTGGGTTGACTGACTGCTGTATAACTGGGATCGGGTAGGTACTGAGGGTGCTATGGGAAAAGCTGCCTTCCTCTGCCTCTGCGTCCACTTGTCATCCAGGATGACTCAGCAGCTCAGCGCTTCACTCTAATGAGTTTTCTTGTCTCTGCCTGTTCAGCAGTCATGCACAGGCCACTGTCAAGATCTTGTTATCTGAACTAAAACCGAACATATCAAACTTTGAACACAAAGTCCCTCATCTAGCCCTGTTAGCTTTCTTCTTTGTCCTTAGGGAGCTGGAGTTTTGACCTCCTTACATCCAGTGCAGAATGACTTTTTTTTAATTTATTTTTTATTTTTATTATTTATTAAGAAATCTTCTATTCACTTCACATACCAACCACAGATCCCCCTCTCCTCCCTCCTCCTGCCCCCAAGCCTCCTCTCCCAACTCCCCCCCCCCATTTCCACCCCTGTTCCCACCTCCTCCAAGGCAAAGTCTCCCATGGGGCATCAGCAGAGCCTGGTGCATTCAGTTGAGGCAGGTCCAAGCCCTTCCCTGCTGCACCAAGGCTGCACAACATGTCCCACCATAGGCACTGGGCTGCAAAAAGCCTGCTCATGCACCAGGTACAGATCCTGATCCCACTACCTGAGGGCCCCCTAAACAGTTCAAGCTAAACAACTGTCTTGCCTATCCAGAGGGCCTAGTCCAGTCCCATGGGAGCTCCACCACTTTTGGTTCATGTGTTTCCACTAGTTTGGCTGGTCGTCTCTGTACATTTTCCCATCATAATTTCCATGTCCATTGCTCATAGAATCCCTCCTCTCTCTCATCAATTGGACTCCTGGAGCTTGGTCTGGCATCCAGCCATGGATCTCTGCATCTGCTTCCATCAGTTACTGGATGAAGGCTCTATGATTACAGTTAAGATATTCAGCCATCTGATCACTAGAGTAGGCCAGTTCAGGTACCCTCTTAACTATTGCTAGTAGTCTAAGGTGGGGTCATCCTTGTGGATTCCTGGGAACTTCCCTAGCACCCTGTTTCTCCCTATTACCATGATGTCTTCATTTATCATGGTATCTCTTTCCTTGCTCTCCCACTCTGTCCCTGTTCCAGCTCAAGCCTCCCATTCCTTTATGCTCTCATCCCCCATCCCTTACCCTCCATTACCCCCCCCTTACCCCCAGTTTGCTCAGGTAGATCTCATCTATTTCTCCTTCACTGGGTGATCTATGCATCCCTCTTAGGGTCCTCCTTGTTAACTAGCTTCTCTGGAGCTGTGAGTTGTAGTCTGGTTATCCTTTGCTTTACATCTAGAATCCACTTATGAGTGAGTACATACCATGTTTGTCCTTCTGAGTCTGGGTTACCTTACTCAGGATAATATTTTCTAGTTCCATCCATTTGCCTGCAAATTTCATGATATCATTGTTTTTTTACTGCCGAGTAGTACTCCATTGTGTATATGTGCCACATTTTCTTTATCCATTCTTCAGTTGATGGGCATCTAGGTTGTTTCCAGGTTCTGGCTATTACAAATAATGCTGCTATGAACATAGTTGAGTGTGTGTCCTTGTGGTATGATTGAGCATTCTTTGGGTATATGCCCAAGAGTGGTATAGCTGGGTCTTGAGGTAGATTGATCCCCAATTTTCTGAGAAACCATACTGATTTCCAAAGTGGCTGTACAAGCTTGCATTCCCACCAACAGTGGAGTGTTCCCCTTGCTCCACATCCTCTCCAACATAAGCTGTTTTTGATCATAGCTAGCAGAATGACTTTTTAATTTCCTCATTCCTTTCTTACCTTTCCTCCTCAACTAAGGGCTCATTGATTTAGTGGTATTCTCACTTGACCTTGCCACAGAAGCCCTCACAGACAATGTGGAAATTAATAGTCATGATGGTGTTCCCATAAAAATGTATTTACAACACAGGTGAAGAGTCCTACTAAACCCCACTTGAGCACAGATGACAAGATTTGTCTGTAGACAATACAACACAAACCATGTAGCTATGTCACCTCTCTTTCAGAAATATTAGACTTTTGATAATGCCATACGGCTATGAAATCCATGGGATCCTGTCTAAGAAAGCTGTGAACTATTGGTGAAATTATTTAGGCCACTCCACGTAGTTAAAAGGAGATTTATTTAATGGCGTAACTTACAAATTAAGGGATAGGTAGGTCGCGGGGTCTGGGGAAGGTGTATCACAGTCCAGCGGTGTTCTCTGGAGCTCTCCTCTGTCTACCTCCACCATCCAGCGTCCTGGAACCAAGAGAGCGTTCCCCGATCCGGATCTCGGGTCCCCAGGCGCCTCCCTTGGCCCCGCCTTGTAGGCGTGACAGTTGCCGAAGTCTCAATGGGGGTTGGAACTTCCAGAACAAAGCTGGAATGGCTACCCACTACAGTGAACTATGCCTGTGGCAGAGAGCAGAATATCCATCACACAACATGTCCTTCTCGAAAGAATTGCATAAACCATGATAAGTCAATACACTTGAAAACAAAGATGAAGGGAATGCCCTTGGCATGCCCATATTATCCCTGTGGGAAAGGCAAAGGCTTGGGAGGAATATTCTTGGCTCTTTTCACATGACCAAAGATGAGGAGACATAACATCAAGTGTATTCCCTTGCTGTACTTGTAATTGTTTAAGCTAAATGTAAACATCACCACCTGTTTTTCTTGCTTTAATAACAAAAAACGAGAAGTCCTTTGTTTGCACCACTCTTGAGATCAAATGCCTGGAGTCTCCTGGTTACCTCATGCAGATCTCTGGCATTTCCCTCAATCTGCAGAGACTTACCCTTGCTTGCTGGGCCCAGCTGACAAAAACCTACTTTTGAAATATCCTACAAGTTTTAGCAGTCCCCTGCCTACTGGGTAGCTTTATATATCACCATGCCATGCCTGGCACTTCACATACCTACAATGCTAATGTTTCTATACAGCCTGATGTTCCTAGTCTGGCATTTATATCCATGTCTTCATCTTGCCTAGTATACTTCATGCACACTTTTTCACTTGGCTAATTCCTGCTATTCTTCCAGACCTGGCCCAGCCTCCTTCAGGGAGCTTTTGTGATCTACATAGGATTAGGTAGCCCTCCCCTGTCTTGCGAGAGTCCTTGTTTATTGATGTTTGACCTACACTGGATTACTGCTTTCTGCTTTCTCCATTACTGAACCCTGAGTCCCTCATGGAAGGTTCTGTTTGCAATGCCTTACTCATTTCTGCAATCCTTATTTGCCTTAGCTAATACGAAAAGTCTAGATAACTATTGAATAAACAAATGTTTAAACAAATTCACAAAAATGGTGAGGTTATATAAAGGGATCAGTGAATATACAGCAGTGTTTCTACCATATACATATTTGTCTTATACCCACACATATACATGTGTGCACCTGTAGTTCTTGAATTTTAAACTATATAAATATAAAAGTCATTCCTATAAGGTTGGCAGCATCTCTCATCAGAAATGCTTAGGACCAGGGGTGTTTCATATTTAAGATTTTGTTTTCCAGATTTGGGGGTATCTCCATACACCTAACAAGATATCTTTAGATCAAATCCCAGTCAAAACACAAAATCCATTTTGTTTCATGTATAAGTTATACACAGTTTATTGTAATTTTATACAATTTTCAGTTAGCTTATCTGAATTGATCAATCACTTGAGGTGATGTACTTTCCATTTGTAACACTATGTCAGTGCCCTGAACAGTTTCAGATTGTGGAGTCTGGATGTGAATGCTTGTTTTTATAACCATATTTCGACAACTGAGGACATTCCAAGCCTGCACTCTAGGAGGAATGTTGCAGGTGGGCTATGGGCAGGACCAGAGGCTCCCCATGTCTACACTCAATTCACCGTGGCTTTTATTCTAGACTCTCTTACATTGGAATTTATTTCTTCTCCCTCACAAGCTATGGATCCAAGAACATTCTAGCCACTGTGGATGTTTACTCTTAAATAAACATAATTTATTCCAAAGATAAGGTTTTCATTGAGCATTTAAATGTCAAACCTAAGTAATTCATATTACCTTTATAAGTACATTTGTATTTCATTGCTTTCCTTATGAGATTTTATATTTAATAAAAGCAATATCCGTCATCTGAACTTTAACTTACCTTTAGTATAATAGCATTATTTCCATTTATTACACTGTAGACATGCATAGAAAAACTGAAATTTGAATTTATATTGCAAACTAAAGGAAGGCTACATAGGAGACTGGGAGGTTTTGAGTAAAGCAGGTCTGGCTTTGAGCGTCTCACTGAGAGAATGCAGGGATAGAGCTAAGCCTGCATTTTTGAAATTCAAAAATGGAGAAAAAAATAACATCACACAGGTTTGGGGAAAAAGTAATATAACAAATGACAAAACACAGCCCTTTTCTATAAACAGCTATTTTTTTTGTTCCATCGTCATCATCTTCATCATTATCATCATTATTTATCAGTTGTTATTCAAGTTTAATGATTAGGTTTAAGCAAAAAATACTATGTAGTGTTTTCCTCTGAACACAGCTGCACCTTCTGCACCTTACAGAAATGATTGAAAATAAATGGGAAATTACCTCAAAATGGTATGTGTAAATGACATTTAAGATTATTGCTCATTAAATATTCATTTGAAACATTTGATTAATAACTTTAATATGCAAGGCAGAGGCTAGTTGCTATGTGAGATACAAAAATACCATAATATGATCTCTACCCTCAAGTAAGTTATGATCATGAAGAAGAGAGACAACTAGGCACGGTGGCACACACCTTTAATCCCAGCACTTGGGAAGCACAGGCAGTCCAATCTCTGTGAGTTCAAGGCCAACCTGGTCTGCATAATTTGTTCCAGGCCAACCAGGAATACACAGTAAGACTCTGTCTCAAAAACCAAAAGGAAAAAAGAAAGCAAAAAAAAAGACATACAAATAGCTATAAGGCAAATAAGATTAAATGCCATATAACAGTGTAAAAATGCAACTTTGTGGGAATGGTTTTTATGTTTATGTAGGTTAAAATTGGAGAATTGCAGGCAAAAACTATACAGAAGTCAGCTCCATAGACAAATCTCTTCAGAAACTTGCACTCTGTAGAAAATCACACATTTGACACTGGTCCCAAGATTTGAGTTTAGCTGTGCAGCAACCCAACACACACACACACACACACACACACACACACACACACACACACACAACGTAAAACATCAGTATTCTCCTGTATTTATGGTTTTGGGTTTTTTTTGTTGTTACTGTTGTTGTTGCTTTTGTTTTTCTAGGGTTTTGTTGTTATTGTATTGTTTTGGTTTTTTTATTGTTTATTTTTGGTGTGTGTGTGTGTGTGTGTGTGTGTGTGTGTGTGTGTTTTGAGACAGGGTTTCTCTGTGTAGCCCTGGCTGTCCTAGACCTAGCTCTGTAGACCAGGCTGGCCTTGAACTCACAGAGATCCTCCTGCCTCTGCCTCCTGAGTGCTGGGATTAAATCTGTGAACCACCACCACCTGGTATGTATTTATATTTTAATAAAATAATAGTTGCTGAATTTTGAATGGAACACATACATAATACATGTATTAGATGGCACATTCTGTATTATAACCAAATTGTTACTGTAATGTCAGAAACAGTGATGGCCTGAAGACCACATGTAAACCACTGCAACATTCATCTTCAAGAAGCCTTTCAGACCCATTTCCAGCTTGGAACCTGGCACTGAGATGCATGGGAGGCCAGTTCCAGCTCCATACTAGGTACCAAGATGCATGTTGATTCTGTGACATACTACACCTCTGCACACTACACCTCTGCACACTACACCTCTATGTATGACATCTCTGTATACTACACCTCTGCATAATTATATATCTGCACACTACACCTCTGCACACTACACCTTTCTTGATTCCAGGGAGCTAAGACACGTTTCACCAATTCTTTCTTTCATCCCAGAACTCTGTTTTTATTATTACTTCTTGAGAATTTCATACATGTTTTGATCATATTCACTCCTCTCCTAACACTTGAAGATCAACCCCCATTCCCTACCCACCCAACTTGGTGCCTTCCCCTTATCCATCAAGTCCAACTTCTGCTGCTCACATATTCTTCGCTGTATGGCCTTGCATTGGAGTGTGGTCAACCTACCATCTCAACACTACCAGGACAACACTTTCTTTTTTAATTTTTATGCTATGTGTGTAAGTGTTTTGCCTGCATATATGTCTGTGTACCATAGGCCTGCCTGATGTCATGGAAGCCAGAAGAGGGCATCAGATCCCCTAAACTGGAGTTATAGATTGTTGTGAGCTGCCACGTGGGTGCTGGGAATGGAGCCTGGATCCTCTGCTGAGCCATCTCTCCATCTACAGGAGCAACTCTTAAAGAAAACTGACTTTTCCTCTCCCTGAAGCTTTCAACAGCCAATATCTCCTTGCCTATAGATAGGGCTTCGTGCCCCCTCCTGTCTTCAGGGCAGGAGGACTTGTGCATGCTGTCTTAATTGCTGGGAGTTCATATGTGTAGATATGACCTGTGGACAATAAACAAAATTACTAAGTGTTTATTTTCACAGAAAGTGATGTTTGCTACAGAAAAGTAGAGGTGGGCAGTGAAGAGCAGAGGGCCATGAGGCTGGAGAACAAAGGGGAAGAGTAAGGGACAAGAGGCCTGAAGCTTTCCAATACTTAGAAATCAGAACGTTAAGTAGTCAGCCAGGGATTCTAACCACCAGCAGCCAGTGGGGTCGTTTACACTGGCTTCCCTCTGCCCCTTATTTTTCCCTAAGAAGGAGTAACTTATTTATCAATAACTTTTGAAGATAACATGATAATAGATGGTTCCATTCCCTCCTCTTTGTCTGTAGGGAGTAGGCTGCCATAATAAAGTCTGTGTTCTGCTCTGCTGGCCTCTATGGAATGTTCCCAGAGACAATATGAGAAGGCCAGCAATTTTCTGTGCTTCTGAAAACTGGTGAGTAATTCTGCCTCATTCTGGAATTCAGTGCCACACAGCTAATTTATCCACAGCTCTAAGCCATGTTTTCTGATAGTAGATTTACCAATAATAACAGTAATGTTCTATGTATGTCTGCCTGACTCCTTTGCCTTATCTCCTAATTGTCTGAAAGCTATGGGCAACAAGAACCAAGTTCATGGGTCCCCTCAGAACCTAGTATTCTAAAGTACATTTCAGACATGTAGCATTTGCAAGAGCATGTCCTACACCAGAGAAAGTGCAGTTGCATCATTTGCAAGCCTGCCTACAATGTGGAAGCCAAGGTGGAGGTTTTGGAAAAGGGAAGAAATTTTGATCATGTATCAAGTGCGATTTGAGGGGAAAACTGAAACCTAAGCATGAACCTGGCAGTAGCAGAAGAACTGTATGTGTCTCTTGACTCCCACCCAACCCAAGGAGGATTGTAGTTCTCAATAAAACCTCACATTCATTCTGCCTCGGTTATTCCTGAGGAGAAACAAAACAGAACATTCAACTATCTTCCGGAAGGCTTTTCCCAAGACTCTCCCATCATCCCTTACATACTTACATACCTACATCTTAACTCATGATATACATATATCATGGTGTGTGTGTGTGTGTGTGTGTGTGTGTGTGTGTGTGTGTGTGTGTATTTGCTCACCTAATGATGTCACTTTGTCTTGTGGTTTCCATTGCTGTGAAAAGACATCGTGACCATGGTAGCTTTTTTTTCAATTTTTCTTATTTATTTTACATACCAACCACTTTCTCCTCCCTCTTCTCTTCCCCTTCCCTCTCCTCCTCCCCCATCTATCCCTCTATCCACTCCTCCACCATTCAGAAAGGGGCAGGCCTCCCATGGGAGTCAACAAAGTATGTCATATCATGTTGAGGTAGGACCAAGCTCCTCCCCCTGCATCAAGGCTGAATGAGGCATCCCTCCATGGGGAATAGGATCCAGAAAGCTGGCTCATGTGCCAGGGACAGGTCCTGATCCCACTGCTAGGGGCCCCACAAACAGAACAAGCCACACAACTGTCATCCACATGCAGAGGGCTTAGGTCAGTCCCATGCAGGATCCCTAGCTGTTGGTCTAGAGTCTGTGAGCTCCTATTAGCTCAGGTCAGGAAAATATTTAATTGAGGTAGCAGCCTACAGTTTCAGAGGTTCAGACAATTATCATGGCAGGGATCATGGGAGTGTGCAAGCAGACATAGTGTTAGCTACATCTTGATCAGAAGGCAACAGGAAATGGGTCTCAGACACTAGGGAGTATGTTGAGCATAGGAAACCTCAAAGCCCACCCCTACAGTGACACACTTCCTCCAACAAGGTCATACCTACTCCAACGAAGACACACCTCCTAATAGTGCTATGAGCTTACTCATATTACTCACTCACTATGAGCTTATGGGGGCCAATTACATTCAAACTGCCACATTATACTCCATGGTCCCCATAAGTTTCTAACAATATCATAATGCAAAATGCATTTAGTCCAACTTCAAAAGTCCCCATAGTCTATCACAGCCTCAACAATGTTTAAAAGTCCAGAGTTCAAAGTCTCTGAGATTCATGCAATATCTTAACTGTAATCCCCTATAAAATAAAAATTAAAAAAAAAAACAGATTACATACTTCCAACATGTAATGTCACAGGATATACATTACCATTCCAAAAATGTAGGGAAGGGAGCATAGTGAGGAAATACTGGACCAAACAAGACCAAAAACCAGCTGAGCAAATTCCAAACTCTGCATCTCCATGTCTGACGTTAAAATGCTCTTCAGATCTCCAACAACTTTCAGCTTTGTTGACTGCAACACACTTCTGTCTCTTTGGCGGGTTCCACTCCCTGTTAGCAGCTCTCCTTGGCAGGTATCCCACAGCTCTGGCATCTCCCACGTCTTGGGGTCTCCAAGGTAATCCAGGCTTCACCTTCACAACTTTACACAATGGCCTCTCTAGGACTCCATTCAAGCATTCAAGGACACTCCTGACACATTCCTGGCCTCAGCAGCTTTCCTTAGCCATGGAGGCAGATTCCATAACCTCTTTCCTCTATCCTTAGCTCTAAAGCTAGAACCATGTGGTCGAAGCTGCCGAGTTCTGCTGCTTGCTGGGGCTAGAACACAGCCCCCTCATTCAATTACATCTTAACCAGCTTTCTGTCTTTCACTGCTTAAGCTCGGCTGTCCTGAAGCTTGCTCTGTAGACTATGCTTTCCTTAAACTCAGAGATTCACCTGCCTCTTCCTCCAGAGTGCTGGGATTAAAGGCATGTACTACCACACCCGGCTGTAAGCTTTTCTTTAGTTCCTTTCCATAAATTGGAATTTAGCTAGGGGGATCTTGCCCTGAGGTTACCACTCCCTTTATTCTATTTCTTAATCTGTTCATCTCCTTGAACATGGCACTTAACTCTATTACTTTACTTCTGAAATTTTACATTTTCATGCTCCTTTTTGTTATAAATCATTAGAGTTACTACTAATAACCACACAACAGAGTCTATATTAGGCTGTTTTGAGATTTCCGATGCCAACTGAATTAATCCAAAACTTTTCACTTTAGCCTCAGACAGACTCTTTGAACAAGGGCAAAAGGCAGCCACTTTCTTCACCAAAATATCACAAGAACAATCTCTAAACAACATACTGTAGGTTTTAATGCTGCGGCGCAATGTTATTAAGCGTCGCTGTTACCATGCCAGAAAAGCCATGCGGCACAACAACACCCACTATCAGTTTTATTAGGAGAAGGGAGGGATAGAAGAGAATGTGACCAGACCTGTGAAAGACACGTGCAGGAGGGAGGAGGAAGGGGAGGAGTCTGTGTCCTGCCTCTTATGGATTCCCCTGCACATGCACATATGGGCTTACGGAGCTATGCCATACATGTGCAAAAACTGAATGATCATGCTGCATGCAAAGTACGAAATTACGAAATCACGCAGCACATGGATTACATAGGACGTAAGGCCCCTTGCTTGGCTACTAAACTGTGCATATTCAGTCATGTAGCTGGGGGAGTGGCCAGGAATTCCAACACATACTAACATTCTTCTCCTCTGTAACCTCTTGCTGTGAAGAGACACCATGACCACAGTAACTCTTATAAAGGAAAACATTTAATTGAGTTGGTGGCTTATAGTTTCAGAGGTTCAGTCCATTATCATCATGGCAGGGAGTGTGGCGGTATACAGGAAGACATGGTGGTGGCTACATCTTGATCAGAAAGCAACAGGAAATGGTCTCTGACATTAGGAGGGTTTGTTGAGCATAGGAAACCTCAAAGCCCATTCCCACAGTAACATACTTCCTCCAACAATGCCATATCCACTCCAACAAAGTCACACCTCTTAATAGTGCCATTCCCTATGAGCTTATGGGGACCAATTACATTCATACTACTACACACCTCTAAAGCTTTTCCCTCAGTGAGTGATTTCATTGGATTATAGAAAGGCTTTTCTTTCCTAGGTAACCTAAGAAGTGTCTAGTTATGGTCCTGATGGCCAGCCTCAAAGGTGCCCTTATCAGCATTTCCTTTGTGGCTGTCTCACTGTTGGAACTGCCTGAAGCCCCAACACCTTCCTCACTCTCAGTATTTTTACCTCCTTTTCGGCAACTAAGGCCTCTGATGGCAAGGTCCTTTCCTCCCACTGCCAATTTCAAACTAAGCCCTAAGTGCACATAGTCCCTCCTTCCTTTTTTTCAAAATGAATGAAAAATTTGTGAATTTTGAGAATGAGAATGCCCCATAGGCTTATATATTTGCATACTTAGTCCTCATTTGATGAACTGTTTGGAAGGAGGTGTGGCCTTGTTGGAGTGGGTACAGCTTGTTGGAGTGGGTGTGGCCTTGTTCAAGGAGGTGTGTCATTAGAAGTGAGCTTTGAGGTTTCAAAAGCCCATGCCAAGCCCAGTCTCTTGCTCTCCACCTGCAGATCTGGATGAAGCTGTCAGCAACTTCTCCAGCACCATGCCTGCTTGCATGCCACCAAGCAAGTCCCCTTTCTGTAAATGCTTTCCTCTGTAGGAGTTGCCTTGTTCATGGTGTCTCTTCACAGAAACAGAACTCTAAACAAAGGCAGTATCTGTGTTAAACCTTGTGTGATGCAACAAAATGGTGCTTGGAGGAAGATGTAGAACAGAAAATGCCCATGTTACAAAAGAAGAAAAATCTCCATACCTAAATCCACACATTGTATTTGTATACTAGCACTACCCTGACAAAAACATTACAGACTGGGTGAGAAACAGCAGAAAGTTATTCTTTTGCAAGACTAGGGCTGGCGTCTGAAGCAGTGGCGTGTCTTCCTGTCCTGCAGCTTTCTCACCATGTGCTCACTTGCCCTTCCCTCTGCGTATGTCCACAGACAAAGAGAGCCCTGCAGCATCTCCTCTCCTAATCAGGATACCAACCCTACATGTAGGGCCCTACCCTATGACCTCAGTCAACCTTAATTATCTACCCAATGAACCTCTTTTCAAATAGAGTCAGACTGGGGTTTAGGGCTTTAAAGTATGGCTATGAGGTTAAAAGAGTACAAATTAATAGTTAAGTAACTAGAAAAACAATTAATGTTGGAGTAGGTATGTACTATAAGAAGGAAAGAACATCATGGAAGAGATAAGTAAAACAAAACATTAAAAAATAGAATCAGTGGGCTGGAGAGATGGCTCAGTGGTTAAGAGCACTGACTGCTCTTCCAGAGGTCCTGAGTTCAATTCCCAGCAACCACATGGTGGCTCACAACCATCTGTAATGAGATCTGGTGCCCTCTTCTGGCTTGCTGTCATATATGCTGTATACATAATAAATAAATAAAAAAATCTAAAAAAAAAAAAAAAAAAAAAAAATAGAATCAGTGAAATGAAATGTTTGTTCCTATGGGGAAAAATCATCAAGATTGAAAAAGTTTGGCTACACAAAGGAAAAAGTAGAGGATATGCAAATGGCTAAACTCATAAATGAAACTGAGACCTTCCTAAACATGTTCAGATTTATCTTTGTTATTTTCAACTGTGTGTGCGATGTATGTGTGCTGTATCTGTGAGTCTATCTGGGTCCATATATGCATGAGTACAGAAGCCCACAAAGGCCAAGCTTCAGCTTCCCTGGAGCTGGAGTTATAAGCATTCTAGCACATGTGCTACGTGACATGGGTACTGGGAACTGAACTTGGGTCCTCTGCAAGACCAGCAAATACTCTTGACTGCTCAGCCATTTCTCTAGATCCTTCCTTAATATCTTACAGAAAAAAAAGGATTATAAAAGTATTCAATGAACAGTTGCACAGCATGATTACATACATCATGAACAAGAGGGTTTATCTAGAGATACAAGAGGGTTTTGCAATGCAAATCAGTACCACATTCTACTTTAACAGAGTGAAGGGGAAATCATGATCCTCTCAGTTGACAGAGAAAAAAACATTTGACAAAATTCAACTTTTCCATGGTTTTAAAAAGAACTCTTAATAACCTAGCAGTGGAAGGAAATTTCTTTGGGATGAAAAAGGACTTATATGAAAAGCCAACACTATCATATTTACTGATGGAATAATAAAGTATTCATGGAAAAAAACAGAAATAAATCATGCCTTTTCCATTTCTAGTGAACACTATACTGGGAGCTCTAGACTGAGAACTTAGGCAATAAAAATAAAAAGTCATATAAATTAACAACAAAAGAGGTAAAGCTATCTGTATTTACAGATGGCATATTGTAAATTTCCAAGTAACACTACGTACACACACACACACACACACACACACACACACACACACACACACACCCCTACCAATCTACTATGTTAATTGGGAAAGATGTAGGCCATACGGTCAACAGGGAAAACATCAGTTGTATTTTTATACACCAGCAATGAACAATCTGAAAAAGAAATTAAGTGGAAAATTCATTACAACATCCAAAATAACAAAAATTTTAAAAATACATCATAAATTAAAACCTATAGAACAGTATGGAAGGAATTTAAAGATCTTAAAAATAGATTGCTCTGGATTGAGACTTAATGATGCTCAAGATTACCTACAGATTCAGTGCAGTAACCATTAGAGGTCCAATAGCCTTTTATGAACAAACCAAAAAGTCTGTCCTTAATGTGATGTAGAAAATTAAGTGGCCCCAAAGAGCCCAAACAATATTTTTTAAAAAAGTAAACAACACTTCCTGATTTCAGAAATTATAGTAATAAAAACAGCTCGTTTCTGTCATGGAGACACACAGATCAACCAAGTAGGATTAAGTGTCCAGAAGCAAATCCTTTCATCTGTGGCCAGCTGATTTTGACAAGTGTGTCAGGATCATCCAGTAAAGGGGAGGGGGGGATGTGGGCAACGAATGACATCCTTTGCAAAAAATGGAACCAGATGTTTACATGCAAAAGAGCGGGGGTGGAGTCCTCCCTCACATCATGCATAAAAAATGAACTCAAAATGGACAAACAATCTAACAATAAGAACCAAAACAATGTAACTCCCAGAGACCAAGACAAGAGTAAATTTTCCTGACGTTAGATTGGTAATGGATTCTGTTTATGAGGGCTAATGCATAAACAACAAAATACAAAATAGTTTACACCAAATGTAAATATCTGTGCAAAGGGCATCATGAAAGCGGGTTGATGAGAATGGAGACATGGCAGGTACTTAGGCGCACTTCCTGCTCTTGCAGAGCAACAGGTTCAGACCCCAGCTCCGAAGTGAGAGTTCACAACAATCTGCCACTCCAGTTCTGGGGATCCAGTGCACTCTTGTGACCTCTGTAGCATCAGGCACACAAGTGATGGACACACACACATGCAGGAAAACACTCAAATACACAAATCAAAGGCAAGATGGGCTCTGTTAGATGCAGAATCTAGTAAACAATGTTTTCTTTTCTTAATGGAAAATACCAAGTGTCAGAGAGAATGTAAATAAATAAAGAAATCTTTGTGTATTGATTGTCAGAATATGGAAAATAGTTTGGTGATTCTTCAAGAACTTAAATATAAACTTTTCATAAAATCAAACCATTTCACTCTTTTCAGCCCCCAAATAATTGAAACGAGTACTAAAATAAGTATATGCCCACTACTCATGAGTGTATTATTTACAATATACCAAAGATGCAGAGTTCTGTTCCCAAAACCCACATGAAGGCTCACAACTACCTGTAATTCAAGCTCTAGCTGGCCTCCAAAGATACCTGCACTCACAGGTACACTGCCCAACACAGATACAAACACACACAGGTAATTAAAAATATAAAAGAGGGGCTTGGGATTTGGCTCAGAGGTAGAGCACTTGCCTAGCAAGCACAAGGCTCTGGGTTCGGTCCTCAGCTCCAGAAAAAAAAAAAAAAAAAATATATATATATATATATATATATATATATATATATATATATATATTTGTATATATATGAAACCTATCAAAGCTATAATATTAAAGTTGAATATAATGCTATAGCTAAAATTATAAATAACAGTATTACTTCACATAAGGGTAAGTTTCAAAGTTGAAGTTCATTTAAACAAAATATTTTAAAATAATAACCAATATTTGCGGAACATTTATCATTAACTTGGTACTCTCCTAAGGTTTTCAAATATATTGATGCATAGAGTAATTTAGTCAGTTTTAATGCAATACTTACATGCCAAACTATGAAAGTATTCTTCACATGGCTGTTGTGGTGTAATTGAAAGATATCAGTATTTTTTAACAAAACACTGGGAATAATCTTGGCCATTATCAAGAAAACAGACACAAAAACACTGTCTATTCTTAGTGATGTATTATATAGCAATGAGATGAAATGATGAAACATGACACAACTTGGAATCCTAGAAACACAATCACAAATTAGTGAAGCTTGTTAAAAAATTTAAAACTCCTTGATATCATGCAACATCAACTACACGTGTATGTAACTATAAACCGTACTTTAAAAAGAAATAGATACAGGGCTGGAGAGGACACAAGTTCGTTTCCCAGTACCCACAATGGGAGGCTCACAACCAGTTTTAACTCCAGCTCCAGAGGATCCCATGTCCTCTTCTGGCCTCCACAGGTACCTATCTGCACACACATGAACGCTCATTCCACACAGACACACATATATGAGTAATTTTAAAAATAAAACTTTGAAAATATAAATAGGAAATCATGCTTTTTAAAAGCCAGGGATTATAAGAATACAAACGTCAGCGTGCTGGGTAACTTCAGGAAGATGCATTAGGGAGTAACACAGTAAATTCAACAAACTAGATCTTAACGTAAGTCCTAGATTCATGAGTGTTTGCCTTTTTATAATGCTTTATTGCTTCAAAACATCTATTCTATATCTGGCCACGTGGTTTTAAAACAATTACTTTACAATAAATGATATTGCAAAAGAATGCACATGGACACCACTATCCTCAGTGTTGGGAGCATAAGTGCCCAGACTTAATGCGTTCCACAACCTTTCATTTCATACTAAGACAAAGTAAAACTCTTGACTTTCAAACGCAAGTGACATTCCGGTCTGTCACTCCAGATAAGTGCCATAAATTATACTCAGTGACTGGTTTTTCATTTTTGAAAGAAAAAAAAAACCTGAAAACAATAACATTATCCTTCCCCTCAGCAAAGAAAATAATCTTGAACTATAAAAATACAGACAAACAGAATATGTCCTCCAGAAACTTTGAAACCGACAGAACCCTGGGCACCAGCGGTGGAACCGCTGCACCGAGGTGCCTGGAGACTTCAGAAATTCTCGCTATCCCTTTAAGAAGCCCGAGAAACCGGAAGTGACAGCACGCCCCACGAATCGAGCCCCTCCTCTGAGCGCGGCCTTCGCCCAGTGCGTACGTTCGCGGTTCCGTGGTTTCCCTCTTCTTGCTGCAGTTCTCCGCCAGTCCCCTCGGCGTTCGCATGTCGCATTTCGGTCACTGAGTCCCAGAGACCCAGGCTTCCCGCGCTCTAGCCCCGGTCAGGCCTGGTCCGATGGTCCGGCCCGAGGCCGGACTCGTTCTAATGACGTATTTCCTGCGGCGACGGGGTGCTCTTGGGAATTGTGTCCCGCGGTGTGGCCGCGGCGGAAGCCGGGTTGGTGGGGCAGATGCAGATCCCGACCCCGTGCAGAGAGGACGGCGGGCTCCTCCACCAGGTGCGAGCCGGCTGGCGCAGGTACGGCCGCCTTCCTGCCTTGTGGCTTTGCCCGGCGTGTTTGACGGCGACCCCTGCGCGGCTCCCCGACAAGTGGCCCCCTCCATGACATTTCTTCGAGGCCAGAGTCACAAATAACAGCCAGAGGGTGGCGTTTGCAATTAGCCGCTTTCTGGTCCGGCAGAGCAATGGGTCTCCCCATTGCGCTGTCCCTCTTCCCCCGCTACGTCGAGAGGGACAGCCCCATCCTGGCGCGAGTTGTGGACGCACCGAAGCGGGCCTTTGGCGGAAATGGATAGAAAACCGCCTGGCCGGTGGCCTTGTCCCCCAACTCTCCAACTCCAGGCTGCCGGGCTCCAAAGCTTTGGCCGCCGCTGCGTGTGTTCCACTGCCCCAGTCTTTGCACAGTTCAGCACCCCCTGCCGCTTGCCGCAGGAACCTTAAATAGACAGGACTTGTCACAGTATCCCAGCCAGGTTGTGTCACCCACCCACTTAGACCAGATGTTTCTGGTCTTCCTCGGGTTTCCTCCCCGGAATTACTTAGTTTTACACATTTCGTTTCAGATGCATTGTGCCTTTTAGATCGAGAAGTTCAGGCAAAAGTATTTACTTTCCAATTTTCTTTGTATCTCTCACAATACCATATGCCTAGGACTGAGTGTTAGAGGATGAAGATAAGATGTATGTTTTCAACATCTGCAAAATATTGTAGGGGGGAAGATTCATAATCTCGTGTCTGGTTAAGTAATGCTTCTGTGTAAAAAAAAAAAAAAATCGTTCTTAAAACTGTTTTTACTTTTCACCCCTCCACATGGTTGGTTGGTTTATTTTGTAAGAATACATGCAGCTTAGAAAGTTACACAGAAAGCTCACCTTGAGCAGTTTTGGTGTTTGCTGCTGAAAATAGTGAGTATGAAGTTTCGTGGCAAAGGGAAAAAGAAATGATGAGTCCAGTCCCTCCACTAGGTACATCCACTTGGCTTTGTTCCCTAAAACTAAATGGAAGAGAATTAGCTCACTGTCCCTGGGCAAGTCACTACTAATGAAGCTGCAATTTTCTTTAAAGGCATTACCTAAATCATTAAAGTTTGGTTTAAAAGCACTCTGTGACTTTTTTTCTGGGTCAAAGGAGGTAAGGAAGAAGAGTTTGCCTACTTAAGTAGAGGTTGTCTTAGAAACCCTTTGGTGAAATCTGACCGTCTTGAAATGTTCAGGCTCTTTATCATTGGATGGCCAATATAGTCTCACACAGGCATCTTCATGTCAACTTAAAAGCTGTCTCCTTCATTGACAGTTTACACTTCTGAGAACTATAGTAAGGAAAACAGTTAAACACTTTTGCAAAATGTAGTTTAAAGAGAGGTTACAGTGATTGCCAGTTATCATCAGAGAAATTTGAGAGTAGGAGTCTGAGCCCCCCTACATAGATTCCATGTACATTTACAACACATGCATTCTTTTTTTTTTCAATTATTTTAAGGTCTTGTGGTTTACTTGCCCTCAGAAATTTGCACCATCACACAGTGCAGATCACTGCAGAATCTCCGCTCCTTTTCTTGCCAGCACCAACATTGGTCTTTGCAGTCCCTATGACCTTCATTCTGTTTTTGTGTTCCTTTCCCTGTTTTCTGGCAGTCTTTCTCTGCTCACAAAGGTTATGCCTTTTGAACCTCTGTCTAAGCTCATTCTTCTTTCATTCATAATCCAGAGAATCATAAATTGTGCTGAAGCCATGTGACTTGCAACCACTGAAATGGCTTCTGAATCCAAATACGAAGCTGGTGTTTGGTGTGGTTTTGTACAGTTTGGCTAGCTTTCCCCACATTTCTGCCTTCAGTACTGTCTCCTTTCCTGGGTGAAGGGCCCTGGTGGTGAATTGTACCCCCACCCTGAAGCACAGGTTAGACATAAACGCCCAGGTTAAGAGCAGTGCTGCGTCATGCATGATGGCAGCTGTTCAGCAGCCAGAGAAGAATAGAGTTTTCAATCCTTTTAAGATTTATTTCAGGTGGGCAGGGGTGGTGCACGCCTTTAATCCCAGCACTCAAGGACAGCCTGGTCTACAGAGCAAAAACCAGGACAAGCACCAAAGCTACACAGAGAAACCCTGTCTTGAAAAACCAAAAAAAGATTTATTTCATTTTTATGTGTACATGTGTTTTGCCTGCATGTGTTTACACTGTGCACTTGGTGCCTGAAGAAATCATGTCTAATTCCTTGAATCTAGAGTTGCTGATTGTTGTTAGCTACCTTGTGGGTGTGGGGAACTGAGCCTGGGTCCTATGCAAGAGTAATAAGTTACTCTTAACTGCTGAGCCATCTTTCTAGTACTGTACAATGCCTGGAATTTAATTTAACAAAATTCTATTAACTTTAATTGGACAAAGTTAATTGAGCTTGGGTCCTACCTGATAATTAAAAAGAAGCAAACAAACAAACATGGGTACACAGAACAGAAAAGAAAAATAACACCTCACAAGAACACATATTGGATAGAATACAAAGACTTTCTTTTTTTTAAAAAAAAAAGCATCAGCATGTAATAAAGCATGAAATAAAATCTAAATATACTTGATTTTCTGTGGTTTTTCTTGTAATGATCATTGTGATCTTCACCAGACAACAACAAAAAAGAAAGAAAGAAGGGAGGGAGGGAGGGAGGAAAGAAGAAAAAGAAAGAAAGAAAGAAAGAAAGAAAGAAAGAAAGAAAGAAAGAAAGAAAGAAAATACATAAGTGTAGGCAGACTTTTCTTTCTCACCCTGCCAGTTTCCAAATAACCAATATGAAGACTTAGTTATAAATGTTCGGTTGACAGCTCAGGCTTATTGCTAACTAGCTCTTAAATTAACTCGTTTCTATTAATCTACATTCTGCCATGTGGTGTTACCTCTCTTTCACCTTGTACCTCCTGTTTCCTCTCCATGTCTGGCTGGTGACTCATCTGACTCCGCCCTTCTTCCCAGTGTCCTTAGTCTGGTTTTCCCACCTAACCTTATCCTGTCCAGATATTGGCCAGTCAGCTTCTTTATTAAACCAATCACAGGGACATATATTTACATAGTGTAGAGGAATATTCCAGACCCAAGGCTTGCTTTCAGACAGTTACATGGAGAGTTACATCAGATTTGTATACACAAATGAGGTTGTCAGAGAAGCTTATCAGTAAATGTTGTTTTTTTCAGTCTTCTACTGAAGACTTCCTTTTCTGGGGTAATGGCTCTCCCCTCTCCCCTGGGTAATCTCATTTGTAGATTGAAGTTTCTCTTCTGTCTTCTACACAGACCTTCAGTGGCAGGTATCTCTTCTTGTTGATTCCTACTATGTGATCTTCAACACGCTTTAATCTTTGTTAATTATGATCGGCTTCAGTCTTGCCTCCTACTTCTCAAATTTCTTCAAAAAGTGAGAGACAGATTTTCAAGGACTTATATATCTGCTACGTTTTTTTTTTTCCCTCAGAATGTTTTTGATTCCAGCTTCAGCAAGCCCCTTGTTGGATTTGAAAGTCTAAAAATCTTATCAGTGACGTTCCCCATCTCCAAGCATTTTTTTCCAAATAGAGCAGGCATAATTTTGCTTTTCAAGTTTCCGAGATTTTACTACTTCCAAGTCCTATGTAAACTACAGTATATCCATGGTAAGCTGCTGAACAGAGTGGAAGGAGGAGGGAGGGGTGCTCATAAGATGTGGGAGGGTCCATCACAGGAACATCCAGAGTGCCTATAAATTCAGGGTCCACTGACTTCATTTCAGGTGGACATCTTAGGGCTGATTGGTATCACAAGAGCTGTAATTATTTCAGTGGCCTTTGAAGCCAGTTTTCTGGGCCTAGGTTTCAAGAGTGCATAAAATTCCGTGCATAAAGACTTCTCAGGATAGTCTCCTTGGCCCCATGCCTAGAAATGCACCCAGGTCTCTAATGCTCCTGTGGTTCTGGTAGGCTCTGGCCCCTGCTAAAAGGGGGAGCAGGGCTTACTCCCAGTTGCTCTCATGAACTCATTAGCCAGAGAACCTCTTGTCCTCTCCTTGTGCTCAGTGTTCCAGTACAATATCCGTCCTTAAACCTATCTTCAGGTGCTTTGAGTTTGCATCCAAAATTGAGAAAATAGTAAAGGACTTGATTCCCTACTAGAGAACCAAGTAGTTAGGAGACTCCTCAGGGGACAGGTAGCTAGTTCACTGGACTGTCTCTTTGTTTTTAATTTAGTAATTAACTCGTAACAAATAACCAGCAACTTTTCATAAGTTAGAGGATGAACTTTAGAACCAAATAGGCATAGTTTTTGTTTTGTCTTTTGTTGTCTTTGGTTTTGTTTTGTTTTATTGTAGGCTGTTGAGGTTTGGCTGCCCTGGCCAAACTGAGACTCATACATCTTTGGTTTTAGACGGCCTAATTTCTTGCCTATTAATTGGAGCTAACATGCTAGCAGAGAAGATGACTATGAACTCAAATACAATTAAATCTTCTACCTTACCCATATTCTCTTCCCATGGTCTTCTGTCAATCCTCTCCACAGACTAAGCTTTAATCAGTACCATCATCATCATCACCACCATCATCATCATCAGGGAAGTTATTTTTAAAAGTCTCAAACTGCTACACTCAATCTCCAGAGATTCAGACTAAAAGCTTGGGATGGAATCCAAGAATTTACATCTCTAAAATCCCCAGGGGATACTATGGAGGGATAAATCTAAAATAGGAATAGAAATAAGACATTCTCACTGGTACAGAGAAGAAGGTTGTGCCTGTCCCCCCCCCCCCATATACTCACTACCTGTACTGTGTGTGTACATTTCCTTTAGAAAAGATGTCTTCTTGTGCTTCTCTGAAATCTATGTACATTTTCCTGGAAGCTAAGTAGGTTACTCCCCACTTTTACAACTGGAGAATGGATTCCTTCTTGACCTGAAAGCCATGTAGATGGAATTTTATCATGAAGCTAGTACCTCTCCGTCTTTCAACTTGCTGCCACATTGTGCACCCCAGTGAACACCTGCCCCCAGACTATAAATCTATCTGCCAGAAAGAGATGGGAAGGTTTTTTTTTTTTTTAACTTTGAACAGTGAACAAATTTACGGTTACCCAAATTGCCAGGTTAAGTTTAGGATGGTCTCTGTGTGGCCAATGGTCCTGTCAAGTGCTCTTATTGGAGAACTAGTTACAATGAGAAAATTCCATCAGCTTAGCCTAAGGGTGAGACTTCCTCGTTGGCAATCTCCTTAGCAGATTGCCTGTTACACATGTAGCATTCTGATATAATGCTTATTCAATAAAAAAAAAAAAAAAAACCTGACACTTGTCTTCCCTCTGTGTGGGCTGATTTTTTGAAAAAGATTTGGGTTTGATTGTATCTTTCCAGCATTAGTATTAGTTGAAGCCACACTTAGAGACCTACTGCACAATACGAGCCTGAATTGGAACTTTAAATTTCTCTCTAGTTCTTTCAGCCTGTCCTCATAGTTTGTCAAAGACTCTTTAAATAGTTTCATTTTTAACTTTGATTCTATCACCCTTCCCACCTTATGGTCTCTGTAAAGTTGGACATTCATCATCTGCTTTCCAAATCAGTAGTGAGCTTTGGAAAGAGACCCCAAAAGTCACTGGAGCCAGGCAACGCCCACATTGTTATTTGTTGGACAACTACGTAACACAGACTGATAGGCACCAGGGAATCAGCTATGGGCAAGGCAATGTTGACTAGAGTTTATGTCTAGGAAGAGGAAGAAATGCTACAAAGCATTTTGCTTCAGAAGGGAGAGTGTTGAAAATCTAAAGGTGTGTCTCAGAGGAATTTCCTAGGACAATTGACTAAGTTGCTATCCAAAGGATCAGTAGGAATAAGGTATTGGGAAAAATTCATTGGTCTGTAGGCAACAGAATAGTGTTTGCGAAGTCCAGAGTAATCAGAATGTGGCATGTTCAGGGAACTGCAAATAGGTAGTTCAGTGAAATCAGAGTAGGGAGATGGAATGGGCCATGGGCAGATTGTAGAGCATAGGTCCAATTTCAGCCGTTCACAGATCAGTCTAATGACAGTATGACCTGGGAAGTTTCTCCTTTTACCTGTGTCTATACCACACTCCTTGGTCAAATGATGTAAAATTGTTGAGATGCACTAGGCATCCATCCAATCTCTCATGCAAGTAATGCTACTGAAATGAAGTAATTCTGACAGGAATGTTTATAATTATATGTTGTCCCCTGATAACTACCACTTCCTCAAGCAACATACAAATTATCTACACAACAATACATTCTAAAAATGCATGATTCTTTATTCTGGTCTAGGATGTGAAAGGATTTTTTATTTTGACATTGGGCATATTTTTGTGGATTTTATTTATTTTGCTTAGTCTTATTTGTTGCCTTGTTTATATTTTATGTCACATGACCATCAGTTTCTGTCATTGCCCTAGAAGAGCCCTGGTCTGAAGACAGTGTGTATTGTGTAGCTGCTTTCTGTGTTGAATATGATCATTGTTTCTGGATATGAAAATCAGAACAGCCGTGATTACCCAAAAGAGACCCTCACCTGAGATTCTGGTCTTTTGGTCTCTCTGCTGTAACTGCACGTGATCCTGACCCAGCCGCACATGTTCTTGGAGAAAAGCAGAGTGTAGAGGAGGTTGAGGGTTAGTGCTGTGGTGCGGCCTTCATGAGTCATCAGCCATGCCGGGCTGGGACTTTTCCATGATGCAGTTGCCTTGCATCTACGCTTCTTCAAGTAATCGCTTAACCAGGCTCCTGTAACTGACCTCAGTACATTCATTTGTTTCACGAGCCAGACTTAGGTGGGATCATATCTCTGGTTTGCTGGTGTCCTTTCTTGGGTGAGTAGGTATTAATTCTGTGCATCTCCCCAGAAAATCATTCAACAAACAAGATGAATGATTTCCAGAAGCACTTGTTCCAGCCCTCTTCACTAATGAAATTTAGCATCCTTCTGTTATGTTTTCCATCTTGAAGAACCCAGGAAACTAACAATGGTCAAAACTAAAGAAAACATTCTGCCTCATGAAACTATATGTTGGAGTCATCTTTTTCTCACTGAAAGTCATACTTAGAATTTTCTGCAAACCCCGTTGTGCTGTATGACTTTATATCAACTTGAAACAAGCTAAAGTCATCCAAGAAGAGAAATTAAGAAAATGACTTAAAAGAGAAAATAAGATCATGCTGTAGGCAAGCCTGTAGGACATTTTCTTAATTAGGGATTGATAGGGAGGGCCCAGCACTTTTGGGTGGTACTACTCATAGATCTGAGCCAGTGGTCTTGGGTTCTATAACAAATCAGGTTGAACACGCCATGGGGAGCAAGCCAGTAAGCAGCACCCCTCCGTGGCCTCTTCATTAGCTCCTGTTTTCAGGTCCCTCCCCTGTTTGAGTTCCTGTCCTGACTTCCTTTGATCTCTATATCTCTATATCTCTCTCCCTCCTATAATTTCTGTATTAAAGCCTCAAAAGAATTAAAGATGAATGTCCCTAACTCCAAACTGAAAAAGTCACAACAGTGACTTTAAGGATACTTCTTAAGTAGACCACAGTTAGGGTTTCTATTGCTGTGATGAAATACCATGACCATAAAGCAAGTTGGTGGAGGAAAGGATTTATTTAGCTTACACTTGAGCATTGCTGTTCACATTGAAGGAAGTCAGGACAGGAACTCAAACAGGGCAGGGTCCTGTAGACTGGAGCTGATGCAGAGGTCATGGAGGGGTGCTGCTTATTGGCTTGCTCCCCATGGTTTGCTCAGCCTGCTTCCTTAAAGAACCCAGGACCACCAGCCCAGGGATGGTCCTGCCCACATTGGGCTGGGCTCTCCCCTATTGATCGCTAATTGGGAAAATGCTTTTCAGCTGGATCTCCTGGAGGTATTTTCTCAACTGAGGCTCCTTCCTCTCTGATGACTCCAACTTGTGTCAAGTTGACACACAAACCCAGCTAGTATAACTGACCCATTGTCAACTTGACACACATACCATCACTATTAAGTCACATCTTTTCCTTTCTTATTCATCACCAAGATCTCACATTAAAATCATAAATAATTTTAAAAGTCCCACAATCTTTACAAATTCAAACACATTAAAACTTCAGTCTCTTTAAAACATCCAATCTCAGGTTGGGGATTTAGCTCAGTGGTAGAGGGCTTGCCTAGCCCTGGGTTTTATCCTCAACTCAAAAAAAAAATCCAATCTCTTTTTAAAGTTTAAGTCTTTCATCTGTGGGCTCCTTTAAAAATCAAAATTAAATACCTTCTTCAAGTAGGAAGAACCAGGGCACCTTATCTGAATCAAGCAAAATGAAGCTCCAACAGTATAAATAACTCAATGTCTGATTATCTGGGATCCACTCAAGATCTTCTGGATTCCTTCAAAGGGCTTGTATCACTTCTCTGGCTCTGCCCTCTGCAGCACACACAGCTTGACTTCTAGGCTCCAGACGGCTCCACTCCACTGCTGCTACTATTCCTAGTGGTTATCTCATAGTACTGGCATCTCCAAAATGCTGGGGTCTTCTACTCAAACTGGGCTGCACTTCTATCAACAGCCTCTCATAGGCACTTTTCATGGTGCCAAGCCTCAACTTCTTTGCATGACCCCTTCAGTCCTGTGCCTTCAACTGCTCCTGAGGCTGCACCTTCACCAATGGCCACTTCTGGTCTCTCATAGTGCCAAGTCTCAACAACTCTCCATGACTCCTTTGTGCCTTCAAAACCAGTACCACCTGAGTGACTCTATACGTTACCAAGTCCTGCCACCAGCATGAGGTACAACCTTGGCTATTCCTGGAACACTGCTTCTCTGTGCTCTCAGCAAATACTTCCCACAAGAGTTCACCTCAGTGATGCTGGGCTCATTTTAATCACCACTAATTTCTTAGCTCCAGCTAACCAGCATCAATTGTCCTAGTAACATAAAGGTTTCACTTCGGTAGTTCTGGTATCTTGTTAATCACATCTGGTTCTTCAGCCCCAGCTAACCAGAACCACAGAATCTTAAATAAAATTAGCAAACAGCCCTGGTAGAGTCTAATGTTCCTCTGAAATTTCACAAGCCAGGCCTCCATCTTCTTCATTGCTCTCAACATTCTTATCTTCCAAGTTCCCACAGAGCTCTTTGTACTCAATGGCTCTTCCATCCCAAAGTTCCAAAGTCCTTCCACAATCCTCCCCAAAACATGGTCAGGTCTGTCACAGCAATACCCCACTATACTAGCACCAATTTGTCTTAGGGTTTCTATTGCTGTGATAAAACATCATGACCATAAAGCAAGTTGGGGAGGAAAATGTTTATTTGGCTTACAGTTCAACATTGCTGTTCATCACTGAAGGAATCCAGGACAGGAACTCAAACAGGGCTGCTGTGGGATGTTCTGTATGGCAAATGTGTTGCTAATTAGTCAATAAATAAAACACTGATTGGCCATTGGCTAGGCAGGAAGTGTAGGCGGGACAAGGAGAATAAAGCTGGGAAGTGGAAGGCTAAGTCAGAGAGACACTGCCAGCCACCATGATGACAAACAGCATGTGAAGATGCCGGTAAGCCACAAGCCATGTGGCAAGGTATAGATTAATGGAAATGGATTAATTTAAGCTGTAAGAACAGTTAGCAAGAAGCCTGCCACGGCCATACAGTTTGTAACCAATATAAGTCTCTGTGTTTATTTGGTTGGGTCTGAGCGGCTGTGGGACTGGCAGGTGAGAGAGATTTATCCTGACTGTGGGCCAGGCAGGAAAACTCTAGCTACACAGGGCAGAATCCTAGAGGCAGGAACTGATGCAGAGGCCATGGAGGGGTGCTGCTTACTGGCTTAGTTCCCCTAGCTAGCTCAACCTACTTCCTTATGGAACCCAGGACCACCAGCCCAGGGATGGCACTGCCCACCATGGGTTGGGCCCTCTCCCATTGATTGCTAATTGAGAAAATGCCTTACAGCTGGGTCTCATGGAGGTATTTCTTCTGCTGAGGCTCCTTCCTCTCTGATGACTCCAGCTTGTATTAAGTTGATACACAAAACAAGCCAGCACATCAGACATGGAGAATGTAAGAGTTACAGCATCATGGAAGCCTCCTTCTAGATCTCAGAGGAAGACAAGGGAGGGCACACAACATGCATTAGATTCAGGATTCTTGCAGGGTGCCCTTGAGTATGTGAGGCTCTAAAGGTGGAACCCAAGCTACACTGGGGACCTTGGCACATTTGAGATGCCGAGAGTGGAGACTATAGGGAAGCTATGGGTGTCAAGCACAGCCAGCCTAGTAGAGAGGCCACATGGACTGCAGTCACTAAGGCTGTACAGGGATGGGGCTGTCCAAGCCCACCGAAGCCCACATCATGACATAATGTGGCCAAAATGCCCTATGTGTGCCTACAAGATTTGCTATTTGTCCTACTGGTTTGGTTCTGTCCATTTGGAGGTGATATGTTTATTCTGTCCCACTTTATGCTGAGTGTCTGTAACTTGGTTTTGGTTTTACAGTGCCTTAAAGCTATATATAAGTTTGCTTCAAGCCTCAGAGGAGACTTTGAGCTTGGAATTTGAATCATGCTGTAACTGTTAAGATTACGGAGATGCCTGAAAATGGGCTGCATACATAAATACATTTTATATTATAAGATGCAATGAACCTTCTGGGGGTCAGGGATAGAATATTATGTCTTGGTTATTGAGTACCCCCCCATTCTTATTTATAGAAAGTGTGTCCTTGAGGGCTGTGTAGACTAATCTCTCTCACATGCTCTCTTGTTCTTTCCCTTCCATGATGCCATGAGGTAGAAATATACTATTGCTACCACATAACTATCCAGCTGCATGTGGCCAAGCAACCGTGGGCTGAAATCTCTGCAAAGATCCAAAATAAATCTTTCTTCTAACTTGTTTGGTCAGATGTTTTCTTACGCTGATAAAAATTGAGTGAACACAGTGTCACACTTCCTGTCTTGGTTCCTTTGTGTTTGTGGCTACACTGTGGGGTTGCACCATGCCTGTGGCCTTCTAACCACATCCATCTTTCCTTGTTTCCAGTCCATTGGTCACATCGATTATAGATACTTTTAAAAATCCCGGAAAAGCTCACTAGATCTACCTGAACACACTCGGAAGTCTACTTTTGGACTCTGATGATGGGGACATTGTTAAAATTCCAATTCTTTCTTCACTTTGATACCACAGTCACATCATCATCTTCATGATATCACATCGCTTGTGGCCCATCACTCTTTCACTGGACATTGTCTTTCAATGCCAGCTCTTTGTTCAGAGACATAAATATCTGCATGAAAATACAAAGAAAAGAGAACGTCCAGTTGTTTAAAAATGAGAAAAGGTAATGTTATTTTCCATCTGCAAAAATCCTATTGGAAATGAAAATATTCATTTAAAGTTATGAAAAATACATTCACTAACCTTTAAAGTTTGGCAAGCCCCCAAAGAGCAAGACAATTAAAGAAGACAAGCAAAGACTCCAAGAAAATCTATGAAGCCTGACTTATAAGCATGCTTGAGATAAACAGTGCATCTGCACAAGTTGTTGATGGCCTTATCATTTCTGAGTTCTGAGAAAAATGTAACAAGGAACGACTTTGTGGAAGGTCAGCCATGGCAACTAAGAACCCAGCTAACCCATTGCTTATTTGGTAGCTGATTATTGTACAGGGAAAAAAAAATAAACTGTGAAAACAAGAGAAAGGGTATTAGAAAGGACCTATAGTTAGTTAATAGTGTCCCTAGAATTCATCTTTCAAGGCAAGACATGGAAATACCTTTGCAGATGCAATGAGTTAAGATGTGATCACATCAACTAAGGTAGGCCCTAAATCTAATTCTGTTCAAATCCTTATTAGAAAAGGAGATGTGGTGGTTTGAATAGGTATGGCCCCCATGGACTCATGTGTTTGAATGTTTGCCTCAAAGGGAGTGGCACTATTAGTAGGTGTGGCCTTGTTGGGGTAGATGTGGCCTTGTTGGAGGAAGTGTGTCACTTGGGGGCGGGCTTTGAGGTCTCATGTGCTTTAGCTATGCCCAGTACTTAGTCTCTCCTTCTGCTGCCTGTGGATCAAGATGTAGAACTCTCAGCTCCTTTGCCAGCACCATGTCTGCCTGCATGCCACCATGTTTCCCACCATGATGATAATGGTCTAAACCTCTGAAACTGTAAGCTAGCCCCAATTAAATGTTTTCCTTTTTAAGAGTTGCTATGGTCATCGTATCTCTTCATGGCAATAAAACTCTAAGACAAGAGAGAGCACAGAGAATCATAAGGGGAAAAAAAAGCCTTTTGATAAGAAAGGGAGAAACTGAGTGATAGAGCTTCAAATTCAGGGAGCCAAATATTGTCATCAGGCACGAGAAATTGAGATTACTAAGAGCACTGAGTGAACTCTGCCCTACTTACACCCTGAAGTAGCCTCCAGAATAGTGAAAGAATGTATTTGTTTTTTAATTAAACACTGATTTTGACTTTGTTACTGCCATCCTAGGAAACTAGTACATGGTTCAAAAACAGAATATTTAAATGAGTCTTCAACTTTAGAAAGTAAAACAGTATCATAAAGAATGCAGAACAACTGCAATGATGTGAATCATGATTTCTAATACTAAATCCAGTATTTATATTTGCCAAAATCACAGAGCAACATAGCAAGTCATTTATCTGAATATAAACTTCACCTAGAAATATTCAGTTGCCTTCTAGAAGAAGCCTGAGAATGCTAAGACCTTGATTGATAAAAAGAGAATTCAAGAAATTATAGACCTTAAATAGCTTCATTCATTATGAAAATAGTTTAATAACAAAAGAACCCAGTATAGTAAAAGACACAACACTAATAAATGGCAGGAGAACACTGTAGTGATGGTTGAGAGAGTCAGGAGCCTCAGAAGAAGGATGGGCTGCAGTTGCGGAGCATAATTCTAGAAGTCAAGGATCGCTGACCGGGAGAGTCAACACCCTTGAGCACGTCCTACTCAAACTCTGCTAATCTCTGAGCAGTGGCTCACTCTGCTTTGCCTGCTCTCAAGTGTTCATTCACATTTTCTTTGTGGAATCTGCACACTCGGCTTGGAATTAGTTCTGCTTGAGGAGTTACCACTAAACTAATAATAGATGAAGTAGCCTGAAAACAGACCAGAAGTGAAATAGCAAATGCATGTTAATTATGGACACACAAGTTAAATTTTGCTTTGAAATTAATCATTCTTTTCTTAATATGCGATTCTGTGCTTACTCATTTAATATAACTTCAAAACTCAAACATTTTCTTCTTTTTAAGTATAATCAGTTAATGCTCAAAATGGACATTATTCATGTCCAAAAATACAGCTGAGGAAACTTGATTACTGGATTCTGAGGAAACTATACTACAGTTGAATTAAGTTTTGATTAAGTAAATTTTATCATCCTCAATTGTATAATCTTGTTACTTTAAGTATTTCTTTTCAAAATGCCATTATAAATAGTCTAATGTGGATCACTGATGAATGTTAAAATATATAAATTTAGGAAGTAATTATAAAATGTTATTAATGTTCCCAGAACTCAAAAACATACTTTTTTTTTTTTTTTTGGTTTTTCGAGACAGGGTTTCTCTGTGTAGCTTTGCGCCTTTCCTGGATCTCATTCTGTAGACCAGGCTGGCCTTGAACTCACAAAGATCCGCCTGCCTCTGCCTCCCAAGTGCTGGGATTAAAGGCGTGCACCACCACCGCCCGGCCAAAAAAATACTTTTAAAGAGCTGATGGGCCACCCAGATCTTGGTATCCAATACTGTTCTTCAATAAAAGGAATCAGGGCCTCTTCTAGAGATTGCTATTTTGAAGATGAAGCCAAAAATGCACAAGCTGAACCTACAACATAGAGTGCTTCTGAAAGGAAAGAGGTGTGGTGGGAGTTGGGGGGGTCACGTGGGTCAGAGTGCTATGCTGAGAAACCCGAAACAAGCTGAGTGACAAGACAAGTGCAATGCTGGGTCATAGATCACAGAGCAAAATAAGCATCTGCATGTCCATACCCATGCCAATCAATGATCGAATCAGTACATGATATAGGAAAAGTGTCATCTCATATCATAAAGAATTTTAAATAGTTTATACAGATACTCCGTTGTGGAGGGAGCATGAGTGTGGGTGGTGCAGAGTCACCTGCTTCCAAACGATACAGTATACAAAAATGGGCCAGAATCGACCCACAATGAGGAAATCTGACCAGCATCGTCAATGCTAAGTCCTGCTGATAACATGTGCCCTCCATAAAACGTGATGACCACAGCATTTCATCTAAACAAATGGAACTTCTCTCCCCAAACCTACAGCCTCCGTACAACCATAGGAAAATTATCAGACAAGCCAAATTTGAGGGAGACTGCACAAAATAGAGACGTGATATATGAGAAGCAATAAACAAAGGGAGCCCCACATTTTCTAGCTTACATCTAGAGATGCTTTTCTTCAAGGAGAATCCACAAAAGGCTGCTGCCTCAGAAGGGCCACATTCACCCTGGAGTCAAAGCTGTGCTGCCCCTGCCCCTGCCCCAAGCCCCCGCCCAAGAAAGTTCTAAGCCTTAAAAGATCAAACTTCTTTTAAGTAAATTATTTATATCCTAAAGTTCAATATTGTTTAAGAAATGTAGAAATATCTTGTCCAATAAGTAAAATTCACAATTTCCTAAACCAAATCAAAGAAATAAACAATTTAAAAAATGTTACCAGGAATATAAAGGACCATGAGACTTCACCACTTACATAATCCTGGACTTTTAGACACTAAAACTGTATGCTATAGAACTCTGTTGTCTTTATAATGTACTCAGACTTGAGTACTTTATTATAGCAACTAATAGTGGACTATTTCAGGTGATATAGACTTTGTGCTCACATCCATCCCAGCTAGTTGTGAAGGCTAAGTCCTGGACTTTCTATCACCTAGACTGAGACACCAACATTACTCCAAGGCTTTGGTTCTACTTAACAAGGCAGGTGTAATCTGTCTACCATCATATGTATTTCCATTCCACTAGAAATTATTTTATAGATCAGCAGTTTGAAAAGTTATGTGTGTTTGAAAAGTTATGTTGCTAAGAATAGAAAGTCTTGGACTCCACTTGAGGATGTCAGATTCAAAAATTTCGGTGATGCACTCTTTAAGCCTGATTATGCCACAGGTCTTTAAGATAGAGGCACTGAGAGATTAACAGTTTGTGGGGGAAAGAAGAATGTAATCACGGGTCAGCAAGACAGCTCGGAGATTAAGAGTGCTTGCTGCCAAGCCTGGAGACCTGAGGTTGATCCCTGCAACCTACATAGTAAGAGAGTACTGACCCCTGAACGTTGTCCTCGACCTCTACATAAGCACTAAGACACACACTTAGGAACACTCACTCATTAATTGATTATTTAATCAAACACAAAATTTCAGATTTACTTATTTGCACACATATGTAACAGCAATCAAGAAAAAGCTATGGATCTGAGAAGGCATGCCTGGGACCACCGAGGAAGGGGACACGAGAGAGATTAAAGGGGGGGGGTTGTAATTATGTTTTTATTGAAAATCTATACAACATATTCTACTTGTGGTTTCTACTCCCTCATCTCCTTCCACAGCCTTCCCATCCATCGGACTCCATGCCATCTTTCTCCCCCTAGGAACCAAGAAAAGGAAAAAAGCAAACAAAACGAAGACGCACGAGAAACACAGACACAAAATAAGACTCATAAAAACACAAAATTGAAGCCGGGCGGTGGTGGCGCACGCCTTTAATCCCAGCACTCGGGAGGCAGAGCCAGGCAGATCTCTGTGAGTTCGAGGCCAGCCTGGGCTACCAAGTGAGTTCCAGGAAACGCTCAAAGCTACACAGAGAAACCCTGTCTCGAAAAACAAAAACAAAAACAAAAAAACAAAAAAAACCCCAAAAAACAAAACAAAACAAAAAACCACAAAATTGGAAACCATAATATACAAACAAAAGACCAGTAATAAAAAAAATACCCAAACAGAGCAATACACAAAAAAACTAGAAAAACAACACTGAATTAGGTTAGTGCTGACCAGCTACTGCTGGGCATAAGCCCCACACCTTAATGTGTTTTCTATACCCATTGAGTGGGATTCCATCACATAAACCTACTTTTTCCTTTTCAAGCATCTCTAAATTGGAGATAGTTTCTGGATTCAGTATGGGAACTCTTCTTGACATCCCCACCTCTCAGCACTGAGACCCAGTCTGACTTGAACCTGCGTAGGCAGGCCCTCTGCATGCTTTCACAGTCTCTGTGAGTTCATCTGTGTTTCAGTCCTGTTGTGTCTGGAAGATACTGTTTGCTTGGTGTCACCCATCCCCTCTGACTCTTACAATCTTTCTGTCTTTACTTGTGTAGAGCTGCCTGAGTAAGCCCTGTGGGAAGGGGGCTTAGATAAACATGTCCCATTTAGGACTGAGTGTTCCAAAGCATGCCACTCTCAGCCCATTGTCCGGTTGTGGGTCTCTGTATTTTTTTTTCCATCTGTTGGAAGATGAAGCTTCTTTGCTGATGGCTGAGTAAGATACTGGTCTATGGGTACAGCAGAATGTCGTTAGAGATCATTTATTGCTGTGCCCCTTGAGCAGAACAGAAGTATTTGGTTTTACCTGAGGCCTATGGCCTACCTAGTCTCAGGTTCTTCACCACCCAAGCAGTGTCAGGCATGGGTTCCATCTCATGGAGTGGGCCTTACATCCAATCAGAGAGTGGTTGGTTACTCACACAGTGTCTGCACCACTATTGCACCAGCACATCATATGTAGATCTCAGGATTTGTAGCTGAGTTGGTATTTATCTTTCTCCCTTGGTACTGTGCAGAGTACCTTCCAGTATCATGAAAACTAGTACACTAGTCAGTAGGGTGACTAGTCAGTAGTCTAGTTAGGCACCAGCTCAACTTCTTCATATTCAATGAGAGATGTAAGTGTTGTCCTTAGCAATAGGACCTTGCCATAAGTTTGTGGAGAGCAACCAATAGCCTTGACAATAGCCTGAGATGTTCGGAGGCTTCATTTGGGTCCCTTTGGTCAATGACTCAACTAGATATAACCAGTTCCTGGCACTATAGGTTTCACTTGATGGCAAAGAGGTCTAGTTGGGGCTTTGTCTCCTCCATTATTTTTGACTCCACTTGGCTTCTTTCAGGTATGTATATGTTTTAAGAGGCTTCTACAGTAGTAGATTTCCATATGGTCCTTAGTATTAACTATCCCTTCCTGTGGTCCCTCCCTTGTACCCCTTTTCTCTCCCCTCTCCATTTAATTCTCCCACTCCAATCTCTCCTGTTTTTCCATAACTGTGTATTCTAATCCCCATTCCCTTGTAGGTCCTCCCCAACCCCAGTCCCTTACTGTATACCTATGGCTACAGCATACCTACCAAACGCTTAAAAGCTAATATCCACATATAAAAGAATATATACAATATTTGTGTTTGGGGGCCTGGGTTACCTTACTCAGGAAGATTTTTTTCCAACTCCATCCATTTACCTGCAGATTTCATGATTCCATTTTTTTGATCAGAGCTCAATAATGTTCAATTGTGCAAATGTACCACATTTTTATTCTCCATTCACCAGCTGATAGAGACATAGGCTGTTTCCAATTTCTGGTTATTATGAATAGAGCAGCAATGAGCATGGATGAGCATGTGTCTCTGTGGTAGGATGAAGCATCTTTCAGGTATACACCCAAGAGTGGTATAACTGGATCTTGAGGTAGATCTATTCCCAATGTCTTTAGGAGCCTCCAAATTGCTTCCCATAGAGGCTGTACAAGTTTGCAGTCCCACCAGCAATAGATGAGTGTTTTCCTTACTCCACAACCTCACCAACATGTGCTGTCATTTGTTGTATTGATCTTGGCCAATCTGACTGGTATAAGATGAAATATCAAAGTAGTTTTGTGCTGAGGGCCATGAAAGTATACAGCAGGTGATAACTGATGTTCATATATCAACCCACAAAATGAATGACTCTTTGATGGGAAGCCCCACCTGGCAAAGCCATGAAGTTACTGACCATAAATGACCAGTTGCTCCTTGTCTGTGTTTCTCTCGTATGCCACTTCATTTCTTCCCTAAGAACTGCATTCCTTCCTTAAGAACAGCTATGATATCTCCCCATTTACCACGCATTTTCATGTAATGTGTACATGTAATCTCATGATTACATCTCAATCCTATGGGCACACATAATTGTGGACAGTCAAGAAGGTAGTTTCTTATTTAACTGTACAATTTTTATGAATAGAAACATATTAAATATGCTTCATACTAGGTCTATTGTTTCATGTGTACTATAGACACTTAGAGGTCTTGTTCTCTATCTTTAGCCACTGATAAGGCAAATTGGCCAGACAAAGTGTCCTCATAGAACTTTCACAGTACAGAATTGCAGGTGCAATTTGATCCTTGTTGGATCAAAACCCTTCAGAAGAATTATAGCGAACCAGACGCGATAGTGCAGGTGTCTGGCCTTGGTATATCATAGTCCTTCAAGACATCAATAGCAGCTATCTTGCCCTAAGCTTCTTCCACTGGTACCTCGCCACTTTGATTCAAAAAAACAATTAACACTTTGTATTTATTTCTACACCAGTTTTTAATGCAAGATTTTAGGCTTAGTAGACCAACTGTTTATATTATTAATCACATAAAATAGTACACATATTCTTTGCCTTTTCCTTAAATCTCTCATTGGTTTAATTTCTTTCCTTGTAACCTTGGTAGCTATCCCTTTAAGAGATAGCCAGGACTTTTTACAACCTACAGCTGTTGTCAATCACCAATTAAGCTGACCAAGTCTTTGCCAAATGTGACTCTTATCAGAATACTTGTCCCTGAGAGTTGACTTTGTAGTTTTTACTAACAGGTTGTTAATGAATGGATTTATATATATATATATATGTGTGTGTGTGTGTGTGTGTGTGTGTGTGTGTGTGTGTGTGTGTGTGTATGCTTGGGAATTTATAATGAGTAGAATAGAGATGTAGTAGAATAAAGATGTAGAGGAGAATAAAGATGGAAGAAACAAAGAACACAACAATAAAGAGCACACAGAATGAAGAGCATCGACCTGTGTGTGTGAAGTTATTACGGAAATCTTTCACTTTTCCCTTGCTCCTGGGAAGCATTTCTCAGAGAACCCTGTGTAGGGGCTGAGGGCAGGTACCTCACTCCTACAGTTTTGATCTGTATTTCCCTGATGACTAGGGATGTTTGACATTTTTTGTGTTTCTCAGTCATTTGCTTTTCATCTTTTGAGAACCATTTAGTTATACACCCGATTTTAAAACTGGGTTGTTTTCTTTATGTCTAGTTTTTTAAATTTTTTTATGTATATTTTAGATGTTAACCCTTCATCAGATAAAGATATTTTCTCATTCTGTGTCCTGCCATTTTGTCCAAATGATGGTGTCCTTTGTCATAAAGAAGCTTTTCAGTTTCATGAGGTTTTATATATGTGCGTGTGTGTTTCTTAGTGCCTGTATTATTGGTGTTCTGTTAAGAAAGCATTTTTCTGTGCCAATTAGTTTAAGTCTATTTTACCACTAGGGTTCCTTACTTTGTTTTAGAAATACCATGGCTTCCCTGTGAGAAATCACCCAGAACAATAGAACTGAAGAAAAGGCTCTTAATAGTGCTTGTCTGGCTGGGGCTAATGCCCAAGGAAGAGCTGGGCTGGGACAGCAAACTTTAATAACTTATATTCACCTTAGGCTTATGTGTTTTACGTACACTGTCATCTTTAAATCTCCCTTAGATCCTGGCCCCAAGTTACACTTCAAACAATTTAAACAGAGACAGGAGACTGTCAGTCTGGCCACTTGGACAGATGGGAGATATACTCCGCAAAGATGATGCGATATTTCTTAAGTACACCTGTGTTGTTCTTTTTGGAAAGCTACTACCCAGGGCTGTCTTGCCCATCTGGCAGAACTATGTCTTTCTCAAGAAGAGAACAGCGGGCTTTATGGGAGCCCAGAACTTAAATTTGTTGTGATCCTGTGCTGTCCCCCTGAGCATGCCAGAGGCATATTCTTTGGGGATGGGTCCAATAGCTGGCCAGTCCTGGTGAACAAGCATTTACATCTTAACCTTGTAAATGTTGCTTGTCTCCAACAGACCTGGCTAACACACTACTTGTCTGTGGGGCATTTTAGAGGCAGTGCTCCCTTAGCTACCTTCTACTTTGTGTGGTTTACTGTCTCCTAAGAAAATCCATCAGTCACTCTTTTATGACATCAATTCTATGGCTTTGAGTTTCTTCTAAATCACTTTAAGCACACTTAGGTCAGTCTCATGACACTTGATTCTCCTAGGTAAGCACACTTCCTTGTTAAGAACCTTACTAAACCAGTTTCCCAAGAATCCCCAAGCACAGTATCTAATCTTCAGTTTCACCAACCCCCAGGGGATGTCCATCCACCCTGTCCTGGCTAGAGCAAGAATCTACTTGGTCAGTTTAGATTGCTGCTCTACTGAAAAACAAAACAAAATGACAAAAAAAAAAATGGGGAACAGGGATTGATTTTAAAAAATTAATTTATTTACAGTTTTGACCAGAACTGGGGGAATAGAGAAATTCTCAATCTCTGCCTTGACTGAAGACATTTGATAATTTATATAAGAAAGGAAACAAAAGACAGGAAATTTATGCCTGTAGATTTAGCTGTGACTGACATACATTATTAGAATGGTGAGGCTAGTTTTTTTGCTGGGTGACAGCTTCCTATAGGAGGCCTATCCTCTGCCTGCTTTGCAGTTTCCTGAAGTAATTCTCAGCCCTTGGACCACAGGTACATTGGACCCGATGCCTGTTCTCAGCATGTTCTGTCTGTGGCCTGTTTTCTGGTCCTTTGCAGTAAACTCCCTTCAAGCCTTCAAGCCCAGTTCATTTCTGTCCTGAACTCTCTTATCGATGATTGCAGTACGCTTAAATAAAAATCTGTTTTTACTGCCTGAGGTACTGTTCCAGCTCTGGTTTTTCCTTGATGTATCAAGGGTTAATCAGTCCTTAACTGTCTTGACTTCTATTTCCTCAAACTCCTAAAACAGAATGTTCCACAATGCTCCATGCAGAAGCTTGTCTGCCTCACTGCCCACAACTGGCCAGTGGCAAGTGTCTTGATTTATCGTCTCTCTGGGATGCGACTAGATCCCGATGGGACCCACTCTGTTTCTCTGGTCAGCTGGTTAGTTTCCTGAATCAGGTCTTGTCTCTGTTCTGACACGCCTGGGTCTGGTTAGACAGCAGACATTTGGCAGGTCCCTTCCCCGAAATGGTGAGGAGGGTGAGCTCTCATGTCATGTGTAGAACAAATATGTGGTATTCTAAGAAAGTCTATTACATGAACTTGCTGGAATGAATTTGAAAATCACCATTTTCATTATCCACAAATGAACTACAAATGTCCTTTTAAAATTATTATTTAATTTCATCCTCTAAGGAAATGAATAGCATTATACTTAAAGAAAATAAACATAGATCATATATGTGTATACATACACATTTTTCTCTCATGGGACTTATGTGAGCCTAGAAAATTAAAACAATAAAAATATATAATAAAGACAAATGTTAACAGTGTAATGACTGAAAGTTAATTTAAATATTAAATGTTAATTTTAAATATTAAAAGTTAATTTAAATATTAAATTTCATAAAATTATTAAATATTAAATCATAACAGCTTGAGTTCATAGAGAAATGTGATGGCTATTTTTGTTTATCAGCTTGACCACATCTGGCATTAACTAAAACCCAAGCTGCTGGGTACAACTGTGAGGGATGTTTCTTTTTTCTTTCTTTCTTTTTTTCAATTATTTTATTTTTTTCAATTATCAGCTTGATACAGTACAAATTCTTATCCTAATAGTGGAATATTTCACTGAAGCTTGCCCAGTGATTGAGTAAAACCAAAAGAGGAATGTTTCTTGGTTGAATTATTTAAAATGGAAGACCCACCCTAAATCCAGATCTTTTGGGGTGGGAAGATCTACCTTAAATCTTTACCAAAACTTTTGGTGGCCATCTATATAAAGGACACAGAAGAAGGAAGCTTTCTCTTTGTCTGCTCGCCCTCACGCTGGCTGGCAACTCCATTCCTTCCAACGGCATTAGAGCCTCCTTCTTCAGGATTCTGGTGCATGCTGAAGACCAGTTCAGACATCCAACCTCGTGGGTTGAGCTACAGGATTTTTGAACTTTCCATTGAGAGACAGCATTTTAGGAAAATCAGACCATAACCTGTAAGTCACTCTAACACATTCTGTTTGTGTAGCTACATTTTCATTCTATCAGTTCTGTTTTTCTAGAGAACCATGAGAAATACAAGAGGCAAGTTCAAAATAAATATTCTTATGGGGAACAAATCACAGATTTTAGTGTAAACATGCTAAGTCAGCAGAGGACAGATTGCTCAGCAGGCACAGACCTCTTCAGCGCCAAAAACAAATAAACAGCATCCAGTGCAGACCAGTCTGGGCTTCCAGGACACTGACCTCTACTTCTCCCAGGGCACTTATCTTCTTGCTTTGTTAAGTAGGAATTTTAGCTAAATGAAGAGACGCACTTATCTCTCCTTCCAGACTAAATTCTTAAGAGCAGGGTCCGCGACTTATCAGGTCTGTACCTTCTTTTCTCCTTTGTGCTTTGAGCTTAGAATTCTGCTCATGCAGGGGAGTGGTGGCACACGCCTTTAATCTCAGCACTCAGGAGGCAGAGCCAGGCGGATCTCTGTGAGTTCAATGCCAGCCTGGTCTACAGAGCGAGATCCATTACAGGCACCAAAACTACACAGAGGAACCCTGTCTCGAAAAACAAAACAAAACAAAAGAATTCTGCTCATTTGTTTCATGATTGTGTTCATTTGAGTGAAGAGAGTAGTAACAGGTAAGAGTGGGACATGGATGCGTGTGTTAGAGATGTGCACATGATACCTTTATGTTATTTCCTAGCAGTCCCTTCATATTTCCTAGGACAGTCTTTCTTTCATTCTCTTTTGACAATGCTTCTTGTATTAACTATTATAAAACACTCAAGGTGGAGAGCAGCTAAATCTGGTCTTCACATTCCTGTGCACGCGTGCTCATACGCTCATACACAAAGGAAACTGATAACCATACACATCTAGAGAAGGAAAAGAAGACTGTAACCCTGAACTAGGTCAGGATTTTGGGAAAATGGAGCAGGAAGGAGGCATTTCAAACCATAGATATATGCCTTAGTGTATTGCTGTGACAGACATCATGACCAAGTCAGCTTATATAAGACAGCATTTAATTTGGGGGTAGTAAGGTCCATGACCATCACGGTAGGGAGCATGGCAGCATGTGGGCAGACATGGTGCTGGAGCAGTAGCTGAGAGCTCACAGACAATCCACAAGCATGAGGCAAAGAGGGAGAGCTAACTGGCAATGGCTTGGGCTTTTGAAACCTCAGTCTCTCCCAACCCCTGCCAGTAGTACACCTCCTCCAACAAGGCCACATCTTTTAATTGTTCCCAAACAGTTCCACCAACTTGAGACCAAGCATTCAATTGTATGGGGAACAGAATAGCCAAAGCATTCCTGGATTTAGGAAAGGTGCTCATATGCTCTGTTCAATTAAGTGTAAACACCCCAACTTCTGGGTCTGTCATTCTGTTTAAGGTCAATAATTCATGTCAATTATATCTGATTTTAAAGCTGAATTTGTTTCTGTATTTTGGAATAGGACTGATATAAACTGGGCAGGGAATCAAATATTTTGTTGTTATTGTTTCAAGACAGGGTTTTTCTGTGTAGCCCTGGCCATCTTGGAACTTGCTCTGTTGGCCAGGGTGGCCCTCTAACTCAGAGATCTGCCTGCCTCCACCTTCCAAGAGATTAAAGGCGTGAGCTGCCATATGCTACTACTTTAGATTGAACTCTGGAAAAGCAGCCAGTGCTCTTACCCACTGAGCCATCTCTCAGGCCTCAAATACACATCGACCAAGGAAATTAAGGAAAATTATTTAACCAGCAGAAAAAATTTTGCACATCTGTGGTGGCTACACTACTTTAAAGTCTGTAGAATTTTGCGAAGTATGGAAAAGTGAGGCAGTCATTCTGGATAGCAGGAACACAGTCAGTCCTGTTCACTGCTGCATTCCCAGCACCTAGTCCAATGCCTGGAAATGTAAATATCAGGCATTCAATCAGTCTGTACATGGACACTAACCTACTTCACAGAGTGGTTTCCTGTAGGATTAATGAAAATATCCTCTAAATAAAAGCAAATAGAAAACTCCAGAACTAAGATAAAAAGTTCTGGGATGGTAGTCTTAATCCTTTCAGCAAGGAAACAACAGATACTCTTGGAATTTATGCAACCCAGGAAGGCTAATGCCTAGTGTAGTCTGAAAAACACTCACTTTAGAAAAGCGTTATATAAAAATATTTTCTAAATGGATGACTTCACATATGGCTCTCAAAACTGCAATTCTGGCTGTGCCGTCATGTTTCCAAAGTAGGTTTGGAAGTCAACCAAACCAGGGTGTACACTTGTCTACATGCCAATGACCTACTTAAAAATGGACAACTGATGGGTGATTATGAAACCAAAGAAAATTCTAGGATGAATATGTTTGTAAGAACAAAACTGTGAATGGGCAGCTTATAAATGTCAAGATGAAACACAGCTTCTGTAGATATTTTCAGTTATGAACTCTTTAAAGGAGGTATCAGTCTACAATCCAGAGTGAGCAATTATAGAATTGAGAGGCGTGCGCATGCACGCACGCGCACGCACGCGCACACACACACACACACCCTATTTCTGTGTCTACCGAGAACTTCCTTGACATGGTGGGATTTGTTGGCACATGCCTGTAGTCCCAACACTGAGTATGCAAAAGCAGGCAGATCTCTGAGTTTGAGGCCAGCCAAGCCAGAGTGACACCCTGTCCCAAAACAAAAAAAACCCAGGAAATATTTTTGGTACACCTAGAGAGCTGAGTACTGGGCTCAGTGTTACATAATTTTCATGGTATGTAAGGTAGAAATCCATACCACCTTAAAAGCAAAGCAGTCCAGGTTCAGGGCAGTTAAAAATGTGTTTGAATCTGTGCCCTATCACCCCACAATCCCTCAGTATAGGGGACTGGATTCCATGCATGATAGGCAAGCACTTTGCTACTGTGCCATATCCCTGCCACTCATTTGCTCAGAGTGGTCCTGAATTCTTTAGGCACTCTTTAGGCACACAGGCAGGCTTTGAACTCGTGATTTTGCCTCAGCCTCCTGAGTAGCTGGGATGACAAGCCTGTGCCACCAACGGCCAACTCTCTTGGCTGTTTTTAGTCATAGAAGACTAGCTAGCACTAACCCTAACTTACAGTTTCTAATATTCACCTTCTAACTCAATGCCAATAGAATGGAGTCAAGCACGAGAGTCAACATGATGTCTGTGGACATTCACTTTGTACAGAAAGAATTGGTACTGATGGGAAGGTCACAATGCCAATACTTAGGATTCCCCTTCCACTCTCGCTGCAGATTTTCAGGAGGCATTGGCATCTCCCTCTGGAGAGTCCCTTGGGAAATGTAACATGATGTTTACTACCTAGTGGGTGACTAGAGCTAGCTGGATGAGGAGAGAGGGAGTGTTACTACTCAGGGCCAAGAAAAGCAATTTTAAGACCCCACTGTCACTAAAAATATCTAAACAAAACACAGACTCCAACAGGAACCCAGCACCCATGGTAGAAGCTGTAATACAAACACATTTCTTGTATAAAATAGTTCAAATGCTAAAGACATTAAGACAAAGTATTGAGAGTTCCGCTTTGTTTTTCCAGGTACCAACACGATTACAGACTTTCTATAGGGACTAATTCTATATGTTAAGTCTGCACCTCCATAAAACCAAGACTAAGGTAGTGTGGATCTGGATGTGTACAACGATGCCATGAGAAAACAATCAAGAACAAGACAAGTATATTATTTTCTTTATATACAAAAACAAAGGCCCAAAATATGGTTTGTTGAAGTAGCTATCAACAGGATGTCAGCTGATTTCACATTTGCTTTGGTCAACACAGCCTGGGAACAGCAGTCGGCCCCCTCCCACCAGCATAGAAACCCACTGACAGGGCTGCCTTCAGTACAGAAGAAAGAGCTTTCAGGAAAAATAATTAATTTTAAACCAAAACATTTTACCAATAAATAAGAAAATTTAAAAGGTAGCATCCCCATCTGACAATCTTGGGCATAACACATACACCAATTTTGAAAATAAAATTTTTCTCACAATAGTAGTAGCAGGTGATAATACAGCAAGCCATGTAATGAAATTTTTAATGTATTTTTTTTAAAGAAAATCTTAAGAACCAAACATGAACTTTAAAAGTTGGCACTTTCTACAACTGTACATATCCTAAAACAATCGTCTAGTACTTTCTTACAGAACATAATTCAAACTCTGTTGGCGTTTCAATATATTCCTAAGGAAATAGTTAAAATCACATTTAGTATGCTGGATCTTAAACAAAGTTCATAATTCTGATTTATGGCTATGAAAAGGCAGTCAGCCTCTATCAAAAACCATAGCCAGTGATAAAACATACTTGGAAAACATAAACATTTGGTCTGATGATCTTTAATATCAGTTAAGACAGTCTGATGTTCGATGCCAATGAAAGGTACTTTAATCCAATGTGCAAAAAAAAAAAAAAAAAAAAAAAGAAAGAAAAAAGAAAGAAAAAAAAAGTGCAGCTGTCCTTTTCCTTGAAACACACAGGACCAACACTACTATTTACACATTCCAAAGATCTTAAATTTAAGCATCTTCTTTAGGAGAAACTGAGTGCTGCTGCAGAGAGCCCCAAAGCTTGATCATCCGTAAACTACAAAGACATCTCAAGAAGCATTTTGTTTCTTGTCCTAATTTTGATCTTAAATACAAAACCAATTTTGAAATCATTCAGGATTTGAAGACTTAGGAAATCTCAAGGTTTCTGTATCTGTGAAAACCTTGTCTCAGGGATTTTTCTCCTTCTCTCACTACGGGTTCACTCCACAGACACCCACAGGTAGAGTGGCCACACTGGACAAAAGAGGAACTCAGTCTCAGCACTACCAGCACCCTGGTGGTCTCACTCACCCTGAGGTACACATGGGCTGCAGCATCTGGGGTGGGTACAGGGGCCATCACAATGGATGAAGAAACACTTCAGCAAAGCAACCATTATTGTCCACAGAAACAGTAAAAACAATGATATATAGATATTTAAAAAAAAAAAATCAACAAACCAAATATAAAACTAACACCATTCCGTGTTTCCAAACTTGGTTTTGTACTTATACAGTGTTCTGGGTCAGCATGTGCCAACGTTTTCTGCATCAACATGAAGTTCTTGTATCCAGTTATTAAAACTGCTGTTTGGACCGTAAGTCACATATATTGGGACGATTAGGAAACCAATTTATCCAATTACTCTGCAGTGCACTCACCAGCCTGGCCAAGTGTAGAAAAATTAAGAACGGAGCAGAAGCCGCTCACTTTGAACTGGACAAAGGGGTTTTCAAATTAAAACCACAAAGAAGGGCAGGGGAGCTTACTGGGAACATGAATACTAGACACCACAAAAAAAAAAGCAAAAAACAAACAAACAAACAAAACCAAAAAAAAAAAAACTGTTTGGTCAGGACGTAGGAACGTTAACTGCCTTGAGAAATTTGAAAATCACCTAACTGGAGTGAGCACTGCCTTGGGTCCAGCCAGCACAACACTTTTAAGTGGCCACAAAAGCAGTCAAAGGTGTTCGGTGACCATGATCCATGCCACCTCGGCGTCAACCTCCCAGGCCAAGTGTTTCTGACCCATCCTCCCCTCTAGCTACAGGCGATTGTCTCCAGCTGCTGCTCGGCCTCGGCGGCCATGGCCGCCGCCTGCAACTGTTCTGTCTCGCTCTGGATGGCACTGGGGGTGACCTGTTTCCTCTCACTGTGCATATTGTTCTCATGTCTCTTCAGATCCGAGGCCTTGGCAAACGCCTTGGTGCAGGAGCCACACACAAAAGGCTTCTCCCCTCTGTGTCTCCTCTCGTGGTCCTTGAGGTGAGACTTGTGTTTGAAGGCCTTGTCACACATGTGACACGCGAAGGGCCTCTCGTTGCTGTGAACCCGCTCATGCTTCTTTAGGTCCGGGGCCCGGATGAAGGACTTCCCACACACCTCACAGCTGTAGGGCTTATACCCGGTGTGAATTTTCAGGTGTTCTTTCAGGTGGGCCTGGGTGGTGAAACCTTTCGTACACATTTCACAAACAAACGGCCTGTCTGCGGTGTGGAGCTTCTCATGCTTCCTCAATCTGCCTTCGTCAGAAAACGTCTTACCACACGCTTGGCAGGCAATCTGCTCCCGATGGTGACCGTAAAGCAAATACTCAAACTTCATGTCACTGGCGGCCGTGGTCCAGCCCGGGGTCTGTTCGTCTTTCACTTCACCCATCCCGTCATTAAATGTTAAGGCCTGAGGGGTCTGAGACCCCAAATCTTTGGACTCGGGAGTCTCCATGGATTCGACTTCCTGGCCGTAGCAGTTCACTTTGCGAACTTCCTCGCTCCCCAGCTCTTTCAAAATCGCTTCCTGAACCCTGAGAGTAGTGGTGGGAGACTTGCCGTCCTCCTGACTGGGGGGCGTGCCTTCTACGGTGTCGTCGGAAGGGCTGTCATCCTGATCCCCGATTTCTTCCACGTCATCATCCTGGGCGTCTGCGGCATCTCCGATGGGGCGGTTTAATTTGAGGCAGTACTTACTCTTGGACTGGCCGTTACTCTCGTCAGGACTAGACACGTCCCGCTTCTGAGAACAGAGTTTATCCAAGAACCGGATACCCAGTATCTGACCCGACGACATCATCAAGTTAACATCCTCCTTTTTCACGGAAATCTTGGCGGTGTACATGTAGTTCAGGACCTCTTCAAATATGTCAGAGCGGAGGAAATCTATCTCTATGACCGAGGAACTATCCACCTCCAGCTTCTTGAAAAGCTTCTTAAAGTAGGTGCTGCAGGCAGCGAGAACACACCGATGGGCTCTGAACTTTACATCTTCAACCACGATGGCGATATCACAAAATTCTCCTTCCAGGCGCTGTTCATTCAGCGTTTTCAGAAACAGTGTTTTATGATCGTCGTCATTATACTTTATGGTTTCAGACATACTGATGAAAAACTCCTGCAAAAAAAATTTTTTTTTGAGGAGTTTGATTATTGTGTGGTACTCCCCCATTATTCCCCCCCCCCACTCCCACCAAAAAGAAAAACCAGTCATACTGTGAATATTTGGAACCTAACAATTTAGAAAATCAGTGTTAATGACGGTCCAAAAACAGGTAGAAAAGAATGACCCCAGACAAGGGATTTCCATATTGCTATTTTGAAGTACTTTCAGTTTACTAACAGCTTCCTAGTTATAATAACAATGTCAGCTTTTGACAAAACACAGGCACTATTCTATACACTTTAGAAGTCTCAATACACTTAATTACAAATAGTCCTATGCAGTGGTGCTGTCCTCAGCTTATAAAAGGGGTTAGGAAGCTGCCCAACATCCTACAGCTATTTAAGATGTGGTAATCAAATCCAGGAAATGTGGTTTAAAAACTTATGCTGTCAGACTGCCAAGACAGAGGAAAGAAAGACTTATAAACAGCCCGACCTTGAAGTCTAAGTTACAGGGTTGAGACAAGAATCCTCAAGTCCTGGAGCCACAGACCTCAGTGGGTAAAAGCACTTGCACAAATGTATGGGGGCTCTATCCCCAAGCACCAGGGTAAATGCAGGTGGGCACATGTTGGTCACCTCTAATTTTGAGATGGTACAAAGGAATTCCGGCGCAAAGCCGGCTAGCTCTACTAGCTGAACAGTGAACTCCAGGTTGAACTGAGAGATCCTGCCTCAGTGAACAGTGGCGAGGAATCAAGGAAGGAAGACTCCCACCCTGTCGGCCTCACTCGGGTCTCCACAGGAATGGCCATACCCATGCACACACGCGCACGCACACACACACACACACACACACACACACTCACACACACGCAGACATGAATACAGACACCACAAACACAGAAGAACAAAAAAGTATCCTCAAGTCCTATCTGTACAGAGGACCTGGGAAAAATGACATCAGGGCCAGGGCATTACACTTTCTTGAGAGGAGAGACAAACGCCACTAAAGAACTAGAGAGGGCATCGCAGCCACCATAGTCTGCATGGTCTTCCAGTCTCTCCACAGCAGTTTTGGGCCACTCCTGGATGGGTGTCAAGGTTTAATCTGACCCCAAAAGACCTTGGGAAGAGACTGGTGAGTGGCTTCATGCCACAGGATGACAATCTTCCGCCTTCCAGTTAAAAGTCTCACCAACAACAGGTGTACAGGTGGAGTGTCCTTTCTCTGAAATGTTTGGGACCAGAAGGGTTTCAAGTTTTAGGTTTTTCCAGACTTTGCAATACATGTAACACGTATATACATGAGATAAACTGGGGATGGTAGTCCAAGCCTACATATAAAACTAGTTGGTATTTTATACATACCTTACACACATAGCATGAAGATAATTTATATAGTATTTCAAATAATATTTTATTTCTGGTTTCTTTTTTTTCTGTGTTCCCCCCCCCCCCCCCCAGACAGGGTTTCTCTGTGTAGCTTTGCGCCTTTCCTGGAACTCACTTGGTAGCCCAGGCTGGCCTCGAACTCACAGAGATCCGCCTGCCTCTGCCTCCCGAGTGCTGGGATTAAAGGCGTGCGCCACCACTGCCCGGCGTTTTGTTTTTTCTTTTCTTTTCTTTTTCTTTTTGGTTTCAAGACAGAGTTTCTCTGTGTAGCCCTGACTGTCCTGGAACTCACTCTGTAGACCAGGTTGGCCTCAAACTCAGAGATCAGCCTGCCTCTACCTCCTGAGTGCTGGGATTAAAGGCGTGCGCCACCACCGCCTGGCTCAAATAGTATTTTAAACAAAACTTCACAGTACAGAATTTTCATGTGTGGCTTCTTATCAGTCTTCAAAAAGTTTCAGATTTTTAATATTTTGGACTTACATGGAGGGTCAACCTGTACTCAGTAAGTGTTGGAGTATTTTAAAAGCAAAGAATTTCAAAACCATCATGAAAGACCTACCATTGTGTTCAAGAATTGATCTAAAAACAATGTGTTTTACACTTTCTAGCAAAAAAAAAAAAATTGCCTTACTTTTATTCAACCAAGTATAAGTCTGAGGAGAAGAGTTTTTGTCCTCATGGAAATAGAACTGTAAATGTATAACGAGAATGTGCGTGCGTGCGTGCGTGCGTGCGTGTGCATGTGTATACACAGTGGGGACCAGGGACTTGCTTAAATCAAGTAAATACACTACCCTTTATCTGATACCCCTAGACTGGAGATACTTATTTTAAATGAAATGCCAAATGATATTCTAAGCCTTAATATTCAAGGCATACTTACCATGAACAATTCAGGCTATTTTCTTAATGCCTTGAACTCCGAAATCTTCAGATCAGAGTAAGTCTGATCAGAGGCAAGCCAGATCTACCGGAAAAACATAAAGACTAAGTAAGATATTGTTCCACCTCTTGCATATGAACCCATTTTTTTCTGGGAAGAAACGGGGGGGGGGGGGCTAGCAGTAATCAGGCCTGGTTCTACACAAGGCCTACAAGTGTGGCAGGTGACACAGATTCTGAAAACCTCATTGTGTGTTCCTTAGGCCCACCATTTCCTGTTGGGCACACAGTTCTCCACATTTCCCTTTAGGATCTATAAACGTCTAAATATAGGAAGGGCTGTAGGAGACACACACCCAGCAGTTAAGGGGAAGGGGTAAGTACGCTACTTTGTTCATACAAGGACAAACTGTCCGAAAGACTGCAGTGGAGAAAGCCCACACTTTCCCCTCGATCCCTCCCTATAGGAAGGTTCAAAGAATTTTCTTTGATTCTTAACTCTCATCTAAAGAGATCCTGCTACTGCCTGCAGACCAATAAAGAACAAAAACATCCTCTACTGACCACTAATCCCACAAATACAGAAGTCTGTAGAAGCAGGTGGCTGTCCAGTCCTACACAAAGACTCGGCGCCAGACTCCACCAAAGGACCCGAAACAAGTTCCTGCAATAGGGACCACAGAGCTCTGAACTAGCAGGCTTTCTCATCTGTACTATGTGAGGGCTGGCAAGATGGATTTCTAAGGATGCTCCATTCTTCATCTCAGCCTTCCTGTATTCCAGATGCAGCCTGGGCCTGCAGTCGGGCTGAGGGGAGGGTACTCCCTTCAGAATCTTTAGTGACAATTCTGCTGTCACTAACTGTGGAATCAAAGGGGCATGGCACTCGGGGAAGAGTGGCCCTACAGTAGCCATGGCAACATATCAGCGTGCAGCTCCTCATTTCTGGTTAGTGTGTTTTCTTTTTCAAAGGAGGTCACGGGCCAATCGGCTCGTGTTTTTTCCCCCTATAGAGATGTTCCCATTGCTAAGTTCAAATGAGTCAAACCGGAAGATAGCCATTGCCAGTACGTGTGTAAGTCGGTGTGGGACAAGACACAGTCCAACACCTACAATACCATAAAGCAGCTCCTTGCTAGCAGTTCTCCAAATCGCGGGAACGCTTAGGCTCCCTCACCGAGCAGGGAGCCAGGCTTTCCCAAAGCAAACTTACATAAGCAGCCGCAGCCGCCTCCTTATTCCGGAGCAGCTGCGACAATGGCGGCCACACCACTTCCCTGTTGCAACCGCACAACTTGAGAGTGGGGAAGACTGGGCCCGGCACCGGACCTGGGGCGCAGCCCGCGCGTGGGTAGCCCACGCTCGCATTTCGCAGCCCGTGAGCCGCCGAGCGCAGCGAGCCCCGAGCATTCTTTCCCCAAACAAAAGCTCCCCTGCGCCGCGGCGCCCGCCGGCGCCCGGCCACTTTCCCTTCCGTGGTCCGCCACTTCTCCAGGTGGCGGCGCGGGAGCGAGGCTCTTCCTTGGCCCGCAGGAGCCCCGGCGGCGCGACGAGCACGGGAGCGGGCATGCGGCCGGTTCCGCAGCCCCGCGCCGCGCCGCGCCGCGCCCTGCTCCTCCGCCCGCGAGCCCCGAGCTCGCGCCCCGCGCACTCCGCGGCCTGCGCGTCTGGTCCTCCCGCGCCCTCCCGCGGCCAGGGGCGGGGGCGGCGCGCGGCCGGCTCCCCGGAGCTCCGCGGACGCAGGCGGGGGAGCGTGCGCGGGGGGTCCCGTCTGCTCCGGGGAGTGTGGGGGTGGTGGGGTGGGGAGTGGGGGGGGGGGTGAGGACAGCTGCGAGGGGCGGCGCCCCGCGGGCCGCGCTCGGGCCCGGCTCGGCCGTCCCCACCCCCACCGCGGTGCACTGCGGCGCGGAGAACGGGGCGGCCATGAACTCGGCCGCCGAGCGAGCGAAGAGAGCGAGCGAGCGAGCGAGCGCGCGCGCGGGCCGCCGCCTGGCCTCTCCTCCACCCGCTCGCTGGCCTGCGCGGTCCCCGGGGCGCCCGGCCCCCACGCCCAACCGCGGCCCACGCCCGATCCCGCTCGCACCGCGCTGCGCTGCGCTGCGCCGCCACATCCTGCAGCTGGCTGCTGCCCGAGCTCGGCGGGGACGCGCCTCCTCTCAGCCGCCCCGCCGCGCCCGCCGCCGGCTGCCCCCGCGTCCCCGCGCCCGCCCCGGCCCTTTCAGCACCCGGCCCGCGCTTACCTGCAACCCTGATACAGCCACAGACGCTCGCCGTGGGCTCCCGCGTTCGGCAGCGCGCAGGCCAGGACGGGATGGACGCGGGGGCACGGTGGGTGGCAGTGTTTTGGATTTTTTTTTTTTTTTTTTTTTGTAGTTTGGGGAGGGGGTGGGGTGGGGGGAATCGTGCACGTCCCTGGTGGTAGCAGCCCTCCTCCTGCACGAGCACAGAATATCTAGCCTGCCGCGAACACCCCCACCACCCCCCCTCCCCGTGCATGCGCGGTGCGGGCTAGGGGGAGAAGGCGCGCCTCCGCTTGCGCAGGCACGGAACCCGATCGGGCCTCTTAAGTGAGCGAGCAGGGAAAGGGTTAAACTGGGACCTTACGGGTCGACGCTTTCCTTGGGTCTACGGGGCCGCCCGCGGAGGGCCCTTGGCCTGCGCACGCGCGCGCACGCGCGCGCGGCATGGGGCGCGCGGAGCCCGCGCGCGGGAGAAGGGATGGGCGGGGCGAGGGCGGGGCTTTCGGCCGCACGGGGAGCGAATGCTCGAGCTCAGTTCTCGGGCACCCGCCCCGCCTGGAGCTCCCGACGCCTGGGCTCCCGCCGGCGCCCGGCCTCGGCGCTGCAGCGGGAACGCGGGAGCCTGCGCTCCCGTGCGTGTGCATGTGCGTGGGCCAGGACTGCCCCTGGGCGCGCGCGGTTCGGGCGCTGCGCTCGCCCTGGCTTTTGGGCAGGTGTCCCGGGCACCGTCTCTCACTGTGCACTCGCCCGGATACCCAGACGCGCGGTTCCTGGACGCCAAGGGCTTGGTTCATGTCGCTGCGGCATTGTTTATGGGGAGCAGGCACTGGCAGAACAAATGAAGTGCCATCTTTGATCTGGAATGAGAGGGGCAATTCCAGTCACCCAGGACAAACTGCACAACCCCAAAGCTCTGGATCTGCCAGACCCATCGGTGCCCTAGGGTTTACCCAGGTGCTTTCCTCTCTAGCCGGCATGCACTTGACGCTCCCGTGGGGAGATCTGATAGCTTGGTGCTGTCAGCACATCCGTGTACGTTATAGCTCCCTTGCCATTGAACCTTGTGTTCTTTACCTCCCCTCAGGCTCACAACCTTTAGCTCCCCATTTTCTGTTCAGCCTACAATACTGGCAGCTGGGCTGAGCTATCCTGCCCCTTAGAGTCACTTCGGCTGCTTTATCACACTTCTAACAGTCTGTGTTAAATCACGTGAATAACATCTGAAATTAGGGCAGGACCGTGGACTTATGGGAAGATGATGTAAGAATGCCTGTTCCAGGCACATAAGTAAACATGAAGGAACACTGTGATTGCCTCTGTTTTCTAAAGGACATCTGTTCAGCCTCAGCTGTAATATTAACCAGTACTGGTTGAACATTTCCCAAGGTGTTTTGATAGACATCTTCATTTTTTTTTTTTTTAATTTTCTGTGTGTGAGTGTTTTGCCTGCTTTAATGGATGTGCATCACATGTGTGTGTGTGGTGCCAGTGGAGGTCGGAAGAGGGAGTCAAATGCCCTGGAACTAGAGCAGGATGATTATTAGTCACCACGTGGGTTCTGGGAACCAAACCCGAGTCCCCTGCAAGAACAGTAAGTGCTCTTAACATCTGAGCTATTGTTCCAGCTCCCACACACGTCTTTCGATGCTCACAATAGCAGTTGTGTTAGCAGGTGGTGGAAGAGTTGACATAGGATAAACCTGTTCTAGAGTCAGGCATGTCTGGTTCAAATACTGGATAAACTAACTAAGCCCCATTTTTGTCTTTTTTTGTTGTTGTTTTTTTGTTTGTTTGTTTTTTTGAGACAGAGTTTCTCTGTGTAGCTTTGGACCCTGTCCTAGAACTCACTCTGTAGTCCAGGCTGGCCTCAAACTCACAGAGATCTGTCTGGCTCTGCCTCCCGAGTGCTGGCATTAAAGGTGTGCGCCACCACTGCCTGGCTACCATTTTTGTCTTTTAATGATTTATTTTTTATTACTTTTAAGTGTGTATGTGGGGGTGGGGCTGGAGGGATGGCTCAGAGGTTAAGAACACTGGCTGCTCTTCCAGAGAGTCCTGAGTTCAATTCCAGCACCCACATGGTGTCTTACAACCATCTATAATGATATCTGGTGCCCTCTTCTGGCGTTCAGGCATACATGCAGCCAGAACACTGTGTACATAATAAATCTTTTAAAAAAAGAGTGTGTGTGTGTGTGTGTGTGTGTGTGTGTGTGATTGAACATATGGATATGTGCCTGAGTGCGACCTTTGGAAGCCAAAGGCATTGGTTGTGTGTGTGTGTGTGTATGTGTGTGATCGAACATGTGGATATGTGCCTATGAGTTCATGTGACCTTTGGAAGCCAGAGGCATTGGATCCCCTGGAGCTGGAGTTACAGACCATTGTGAGCCACCTGACATGGAGGCTGGAAACCAAACCCTGGTCTTCTGGAAGAGAAGAAGGAGCTCTTAACAGTTGAGTCATCTCTCCAGCCTTTTAGGCCTCACCCCCTTGTTTTCTGAAGTGGAGACAAGGAAAGCAGGGCAGTTGTGAGGATTGACCCATACAGTGCCCAGGTAAGTTCTTAGTGCACGTATTAGTCCCCTGTTGTTAAGGACATCCATGGCATCCGTGGTGCTGGGTTCCCATGGCAGAGGCAGGAAGTGGTCATCCTACTGGACACTCTTCCTGTTTGCTTTCTTCTTGTTTGCACAGCTCCAGGTTTACACTCTGGTCTGACTGTGCTCTGTTTATAGGGGAGCAGTAATAGCACTCTGTCATGGAGTTGTGGTGTGAGGCAACAGAGGGATGGCTGAAGTTCACGGTGCGGGAGCACAGCTAGCTTGCAATCATCTCCACTGCTACCACTGCTGCTGCTCTTTGACCACACCCGAAGGGGCTTCACTCCTCTCGGGTTTATTGTCAGCCTCATGTATAGAGATGGTCTTTTTGCATATGGGAAATAATCTGCCCCTGTGTTTTGAACAAGCTAATGAACTTAAATTAGTTCAGAAGAGTTCATAAGCATTAGAACAATGAGGTGCCCGACATTTTTAGTTTTGTATCAGTTATTCCTTGCATTTATGTTTATACAACCTGTGCTCTGCCTGGCTGGTCCTTGCTTATCATTGGGACTCACAGGAATAAATCTAATAAAGGGACCATTCTCATGGGCAGGAGGAGCAGGGATGGGAAATCCCTGCCTGTGCCAGCACCCTTAGCACCTAGCACCTATGAGACTCATAGAAAACACCAGTCAATAGCAAGAATCAGCCTGGAATTCAGTAATAAAGAGTACATTGTGAAGTTGGTAGGGATCAAGGCCCTCCTGAAATACATTGAAATGTGAAGCCTTTGATGGAAGTGTTCTTCCTTTTCTACTAACAATGGCTGTCATTCTAGATGGGAGACAAGTGCTGGGGTCACTCCAAGCATGCTGTTTTTCACACAGGATGCTCATAGTCTCTGAAAGGAAACCTGTTTCTGAGAATCGTGAGACTGGAATGTGGGACATATAGTGTGGCATGTGGGATGCCAGGGCTTTGACAGATACAAAACAGCCTTTTAAGGGACAGTTGAAAGTTGTCCTGTTATTTGGGGTTCTTACCAGTGAGTGGAGTTGATGTCTCCATCACACTGACCGTGGGGTCTACTGTTGGTTTTGACTATGGATACCAGTAGTAGAGATTGGGCATCTTCTAAGTAGTGTTTTTGAATAATCTGTGTTCTATTCCTCATGCCCTTGGTCATCTGTGTTTAAAGGAACACTCAGGTCACCATCTCCTCTGCTGCCTTGAATGACTAACAGATCTTGAAAAATGAGACCCATTGCACATGAACTGAACCTAACCAAGTCCAGGTAGGCAACAGCTTACCCACATCCTGTTAGTAGGGAATATATTTGTTTTGTAGGCTACTGGGTGACTGTATTTTGTTTTGTTTTGTTGTTTTTTTTGTACAAAATCCAATTCATCAACAAAAAGGACAAATGTCTCACCTAGTGCCATAAGTACCCTTCCACCCTACTGCCCTGAAAATCCCAGATACAGTAAAGAACAAAATGACATGACAACATGGAGATAAAGATGTACACCTTCAACAGATGTCCCAGCAAGGACCTTAACACAAAAGTTTAAAAGCATACACGACCATGAAGAAGGAACAGGGAGAGCTAGATTCAAATGGGAAATCAGTAAAAGCTTCATTATTCTTTTAAGACCTGTAGGATGACCGAGGGATAGCAGAAGGGAGTCGGGGAAACAAAAGCTTCAGACAGCCAGTGTATTAGTCAGGGTTCTCTAGAGTAACAGAACTTACAGAATGAATCTCTGTATAGAGAGGGGGTTTAGAATGCCTTACAGACCACAGTCCAGCTAATCCAGCAATGGCTGGCTGTGAACCAGAAGTCCAAGAATCCAGAAACTGCTCAGTCCACGAGGCTGTATGTCTCAGCTGGTCTCCAGTAGAATCCTGAAGAAGTAGGCTCTAACGCCAGTGAAGGAATGGGCATGTTAGCAAGATGAGGGCAAACAGGCAACGAGCAAAAGCTTCCTTTTTCCATGTCCTTGTATAGACTTCCAGCAGCAGGTGTAGCCCAGGTTAATGGTGTGTCTTCCCACCTCTAGATCCATATTAGAGGCTTATCTTTTCCCAGCTCAAAAGATCGGGATTAAAATCATGTCTTCCTAACTCAAAGATCCAGATTAGAAGTGGATCTTCCTATTTCAAATTAAGCAAAAAAAAAAAAAAAAAAAAAAAAAAAATCCCTCACATTTATGCCCTCCATTTTGGGGGTTTTAGTTCCAAATGTAGTCAAGTTAATGACCAAGAATAGCCACCACAGATAGGCATGGTGTGAGTGAAAGAGTGGAAAGAACTTGGTATGGTTGAGGTTCCACAGAGGACAGAGCGACCAGAATGTAGTGGCCAGGAGTTGAAGCCATGGGAAGAGCAGGACCCAGCTCCTGTAAGGCCTTGTGGTCTGCCACAGAGGGGTCTGGATCTTATGCTAAGTATGGTGACAGTCTCCAAAAGGATTTTCTTTTTCCCTTTTATTTTTTGTAAACTTTATTGTTGCTGTTGGTGTGTGTGTGTGTGTGTGTGTGTGTGTGTGTGTGTGTGTGTGTGTGTGTGTTTGTGTGTGACTTTGTGGAATTGGTTCTCTTTCTGCCTCCTGAGTCCCGGAGATTGAACTGGGGTTATCTGATCTGGAGGCATGTGGCCTTCCTGAAACACTGAGCTGTCATCTCAGCCCAGCTTTTCTTTTAAATAAAATTACTTAGGTTCTGGTGAGATGACGCGCTGGTGGAAGGTGTTTGCTGCAAACCTGACTCAGGTTCTCTTCCTGGAACCCATGTAAAGGTGGAAGAAACAGCTGATTCCATAAAGTTGTTCCCTGGCCTCTATGGTGTGCTGTTGCCCTCCTGCCACCCAAGAAAAAATAAATTCTACTTAGGTAAATGTGAGTCTCATATCCAGAGCAAATTGAGCCTTTGGCACACACACCATGAACTCTTTTGAGTTTCAAAGGTCTGTTCTTGCAAAACTCTTCGAGAAGTCATGTAACGAGAGTCTTTACATTTTAATATAGCAGGAGTGGGGAGTGCAGGTGCTGTGATGTACAGGCAGAGGTCAGAGGACAACTTGCAGAAGTCGCCTCTCTCCTTCACCACGTGGATCCTGGGGGTCAGACTCAGGGCCTCAGGCTTAGCACCAGCTTCCTTTACTGGGCGAGTCATCTCACCAGTCCCAGTGAGAGACATTTTAAACACCATCAACTAAAATACTATCCGTCACTACCTAGAAAGAGAAAATCAGCAGATTACTTAAGAAACTTAAGTCTTAATAAAATATGCCTATGCAGGGACACTTTGCTCAGCCTGGGAGGAGGGGACTGGACCTGCCTCGACGGAATCTACCAGGTTGAGCTGAATCCCCAGGGGAGTCCTTGCCCTGGAGGAGATGGGAATGGGAGGTGGGCTGGGGGGAGGGCAGTGGCGGGGAGGAGGGAGGACAGGGGAATCCGTGGCTGATATGTAAAATTAAATCAAATTATAAAATAAAATATGCTTATCAATCACTATCCTAAGAATTATAATCTTGTCAGACTTCCACTTGACAGACTATGGTGATACCAGAGAAATCAAAGTCTAATTTGTCAGAAAACCAAACGCAGAAGTGACTTGCTACATGACAGCGGACTATCAAGTAGGAAGCGGGTTACTGATTCGCTTTTATAGAATATATACTTACAAGACATTATCCTGAGAGTTATAAATCCCACTGGCTTTCATTGGAACAACTATATATCCACTTAAATAGTAACGTAATGCAAACTTGAACTTGTTCTATAAGGAAGATCAGAATGTTATTGCTCTCTTAATAAAGTATTTTACTGATTTTTGTAAAGAATGGAAATACTTGCTGCAAGCTGAGTAAAATGGGGATACTTTATAAGATTTATCTCTAATCTTCGGTTATAAAACATCATAAGAAGTAATTATATCAAACTTACTTTGGAACCGTTCTATAATCTCTGCATTGATAGCGATTAAAGAAGAAATTCCAGTTATTTTAGTAGAAAGGTTGATTGGCCAGACTTTTCATTGCTATGACAGATCAAATAACATCAGAGAACCAAGTTTCAGGAATTTAGTCCATAGTCCATGGTCTGTTGCTTCTCAGCCATGGTGAAGGAGACATCATAGTGATAGGAACTTGCATCAGAGACCACTTACCTCCTCATGATATGCAGGGAACAGAGAAAGGGAAAAGGAAACAGTGGACAAGATACAGCCCCCAAAGATATTCCCTAGAAAACCCCACAAGCTGGGGCTCAACCTCCACTATATAAACTTGTCAGGGGGCAGTCTATAATTCAAACCATACATAGCATTCTGTGCTGGGTCCCCAAAGGCATAGTGTCCATCTCACTATGCAAAGTGTAGTTAGCCAATCTCTAGGAATACTGTCGTGATAACAATTCTGACAGTGTTCAGGAGGCCAATCTGAAACTCTCCTTTGAGACTTAGGGAAAACTCCTAGCTGTGAGCCCCTGTAAAAGTCATAAACAAACTGTATATTTCCAAGGTACAATGGTATAGCTGTAAACATTTTCATTCCCCAAAAGGAAGACTAGAAGGAATGTAAGGAGGGGTCACATCAAAGCAAGACTGAAACATATCCTGGGAAACATTAGTTCCCGTAGCTTTGTGTCCCACATATAAGGCATGTGATGTCATGACATAAGCTTGTTTTCCTGAGCATACTGGCTGTAGATCACATGACCTCTTTCTTGGGCTGGCTGCACTTGCTTCTTGCAGCCTTGCTCGGCAGATGTTCTGTGGGGGGCCATCCCTCACCCCCACATTTCCCCAGAGTATTCTTGAGTAGGAGCAGCAGGAAATATTAGTTAGAAGGATAGAGGGGGAGAGAAACAGATAGAAAATACAGGATAGCCTCCAGAGGGCCTGGATCCTAATTGGGCCTTGACTGTCTCTGCCCCAGGGCATTTAAAGGAATGCCAAGGGATGGAGCAAAAGACCTCCCCCCAGCACAGCCAAGTGCAGACCATCTCAGACACCTGCACTCAGGCCTGTGGTCCAGTCATCCTCTCTATGCAGATCTGCTGGGTAAAGCCACTAGGAAACCTAAAAATGGGCTCCGGCAATGTTCCATATCACCAACATGTCAAAGATCCCAAGGTCTTCACTGCAGCTTGTTAGAAACTTTTAAGTAATAGCTGTTTCAATGATTTTGTCACTTAATTCCAACTATAATCTTAATACCACCCCCTACCCCACCCCGTTGTTCATATCAGTTGAGATTTCATCTTTGTATGCCAAATAATTTTGGATTATGTGTTTTAACTTCATGTAATAAGATTCTGTGTCTTTTTTTTTTTTTTTTTTTTTTTCCCGAGACAGGGTTTCTCTGTGTAGCTTTGCGCCTTTCCTGGAACTCACTTGGTAGTCCAGGCTGGCCTCGAACTCACAGAGATCCGCCTGCCTCTGCCTCCCGAGTGCTGGGATTAAAGGCGTGCGCCACCACCGCCCGGCAAGATTCTGTGTCTTTTTAAAGTCCCGTGGAAGATACTTACTTCAAGATTTTTACTTCAGTAGGAAATCAGTTAAGTCATACCACCCATTGTCACAAGCCACCTGTGTGCTGTGGCTCAGCATGTTGGGATGACAGTTGGATCTGTCTAGCTATGCTCCATGTGTTGGCCACTCTAGGGTTTGACCTGTTGGTTCACATCTGCAAGGCTTTTTTTTTGTTGTTGTTGTTGTTGGTTTTTCGAGACAGGGTTTCTCTGTATAGCTTTGGAGCCTGTCCTGGAACTCACTCTGTAGCCCAGGCTGGCCTCGAACTCACAGAGATCTGCCTGCCTCTGCCTCCCGAGTGCTGGGATTAAAGGCGTGTGCCACCACCGCCCGGCTCTGCAAGGCTTTTATGTGCTTGCCAGGATAAGATCTGCATGTACACAGCTCAGAAGTGAACTTGGGTTACTTCCAGGGCTCCTTCCTCTTTACGGCCTCCCTTTCCCTCTGGAAACTGACGCATCAGGACTGTGTCTACATCTGCAGGTAGAACCAAGTGGAGGGAATCACCAAAAGAAGAAGCAACGGCCAGCCACTGGCTCGCTTGATGATGAACCATCGTGTTTCCTGATACATTTGATACATTTATGTATTTGTTCATTTGTAATTTAATTTCGTTGTGTATATTAGTGGGTGTGGGGGTCTGTGTGTGGGTGCATAAGTACTGTGGCATCATGTGGAGGTCAGAGGACAGCTTTCAGGAGGCAGTTCTCTCTTTCCACAGTATGAGTTCCTGAAACAACTCAGGTCTCCTGGCTTTCTGTCAGGTGCGTGTGGTGCTAAGCCATCTCATTGGCTGATATGACTGTTCAAAGTTACAAATATCCTTGTAAGGGTCCTTTTTTCCCTTTACAGTGCCTTTATGTAATTCTGTTTACATTCAGCTCTATATACTTCCTATATGTCTCTGGTACTTCCTTTTAATATATATTATTTAATAATGTGATTAATCTAAGTGTGATTTAATAAAATATCATTTTCAACTATACAGGAATATTTTCATTACCTTTTTATTGATACCCCTTAATTTTATATGATTCTACCTTACAGTTTGCAAGGACATCATGAAAAACTCATATATATGTTTAACTTTTCATTTGTATTTACCACGGCTAACATCTCCCCTCCATTTGCCCAGTCATCTTTCTCCCTTTTTCTCTCTGTACATATGTATGCATTTGTTCTAAACCAATTTCTAACAGAAAGTCACGGATAACTCTGTTTTCCCCTAAACACTTCAATGTGTATTTCCTTTTTTAAACAGGAGATGATATCTTACATAACCACACCACAACGAACACAAATCAAGTCTGACGCCGGTGTGATGCCGTTACATAACC